>NW_026739237.1:0-108108 GCF_963082655.1 Stomoxys calcitrans | reverse complement strand
AAATTTCAAGAAAATCAGTTCAGCCGTTTCTGAGTCTATAAGGAACACACAAACATACAAACAAACAAACAAACATACAAACAAACACAAAATGGTTTCTATACCCTCCACCATAGGATGGGGGTATACTAATTTCGTCATTCTGTTTGTAACTACTCGAAATATTCGTCTGAGACCCCATAAAGTATATATATTCTTGATCGTCGCGACATTTTATGTCGATCCATGTCCGTCCGTCTGTCCGTCCGCCCGAAGGAGTAAGGTAAGCCGCTTGAAATTTTGCACAAATACTACTTATTAGTGTAGGTCGGTTGGTATTGTGAATGGGCCATATTGGTCCAGTTTTTGATATAGCTGCCATATAAACCGATCTTGGGTCTTGACTTCTTGAGCCTCTAGAGGGCGCAATTCTTATCCGATTTGAATGAATTTTTGCACGAAGTATTTTGTTATGATATCCGAACTGTGCTAAGTATGGTTCAAATCGGTCCATAACCTGAAATAGCTGTGATATAAACCGATCTTGGGTCTTGACTTCTTGAGCCTCTAGAGGGAGCAATTCTTATTCGATTTGAATGAATTTTTGAGCGAAATATTTTGTTATGCGCCCAATAAGGTATAAATCGGTTTATAACCTGATATAGCTGTCAAATAAACCGATCTGGGATCTTGACTTCTTGAGCCTCTAGAGGTCGCAAGTATTATCCGGTTTGCCTGAAAGGACCGATCCTCTCATGACCATCAACATACGTGTTTATTATGGTCTGAATCGGTCTATAGCCTGATACAGCTCCCATATAAATCGATCTCTCTATCTTACTTCTTAAGCCCCCAAAGGGCGCAATTCTTATTCGAATTGGCTGACATTTTACGCAGGTCTCCAACATATAGTTTAATTGTGATCCAAACCGGACCATATCTTGATATCGTTCTGACACCAGAGCAAATCTTTTCTTATATCCTTTTTTGCCTAAGAAGAGATGCCGGGAAAAGAACTCGACAAATGCGATCCATGGTGGTGGGTATGTAAGATTCGGCCCGGCCGAACTTATCACGCTTTTACTTGTTATATATAAGATTACTGAACGCAGACTTTGTGGTGCTTATATTTAATTGTTCTCATATTAATATCGCTCTAGAGTGAAAGTGCTTAACCAAACTTAGAATTTTGTTTTTGTTTTTTAATCTTAGGAATATGAAGAAAAAATATGTGTAAAAGGGTTGTGTTCTTTAACCAATTATAAAAGTTTGTCAGGTGAACGCAGACTTTATGGGCTATGTGTATGTCGATGACATTTTGTTCTTTAGTAATGAAAATTCATATTGTGAAAAACTTATATCGGAATTAATGTCCCAATTCAAACTGAAGTTTTTTGGAAAGGCAAAGCAATGCCTTGGTCTACGTATAGAAAACAAAGACGGTGACATTTATTTGGACCAAGAAGACTATATCGACAGAATGTTAGATAAGTTAAACATGAAAAATTGCGCTCCCGTATCGACCCCGATGGATGTCAACGTTAAACTTTCCAAGGAAATGTCTCCGAAAACATTTGCTGAAGTCAAGGAAATGTCGGAAATACCATACCAGTAAACGATTGGTAGTTTGCTGTTTGCTTCGCAATGCACAAGACCGGATATATGCTTGGCAGTCAACAAGCTTAGCAAATTCAACAAGTATCCCGGAAAAGAACATTGGTCAGCAGTCAAACGAATATTCCGATATTTAAAAGGGACGAAAGGCGCAAAAATCGAATTTTCTAAAGGAGAAAATGAGAAACTGGCCGCATATTCAGATTCAGACTGGGCAAATAATATTGATGAAAGAAGATCGGTGACTGGGTAAATTTGTATATTACAAGGTGGACCGATATCCTGGGGTTCAAAACATCAACCAACTATTGCTCTTTCTACAACGGAAGCTGAATATATGGCGCTATCTGCTACGGTACAGGAAGTTTATGGCTCAGAATTTTAAATGCAGAACTCAACCCACAATCCGACGGAGATATATTGCGATAATAAAAGCGCTATTAATTTGGCATCAACTAATAAGTATTTGACGAGATAAAAACATATCGACGTACGACATAATTTTGTACGCGAGAAAAAAAATCTAAATATGGTTAACTTAGTGGGAATCCAAACTCAAGTAATGGTAGCAGATAATTTAACAAAGCCAGTACCTGACAAGCACAAATTTTGCTCAAAACGAATGGGCTTGCAAGTAATATAAATTTTGTTCGAGTGGGGGTGTTAGAAAAATACTCATTTGACAATGTACTTGTGCGAACAAAACAAGTAGGCTTTGATTTTGTAAATTATTTTTATACCTTCCACCATAGGATGGGGGGTATACTAATTTCGTCATTCTGTTTGTAACTATTTAAAATATTCGTCTGAGACCCCATAAAGTATATATATTCTTGATCGTCGCGACATTTTATGTCGATCTAGCCATGTCCGTCCGTCTGTCCCTCCATCTGTCCGTCCGTCCGTCCGTCTGTCTGTCGAAAGCACGCTAACTTCCGAAGGAGTAAAGGCCACTTGAAATTTTGCACAAATACTTCTTATTAGTGTAGGTCGGTTGGTATTATAAATGGGCCATATCGGTCCATGTTTTGATATAGCTGCCATTAAACCGATCTTGGGTCTTGAATTCTTGAGACTCTAGAGTACGCAATTCTTATACGATTGGGATGAAATTTTGCACAACGTATTTTGCTATGATATCCAATAACTGTGCCAAGTATGTTTCAAATCGGTCTATAATTTGATATAGCTGCCATATAAACCGATCTTGGGTCTTGATTTCTTGAGGCTCTAGAGTGCGCAATTCTTATTCGATTGGGATGAAATTTTGCACAACGTGTTTTGTTATGAAATCCAAAAACTGTGCCAAGTATGGTTCAAGTTGGTTCATAACTTGCAATAGCTGCCATATAAACCGGTCTTGACTTGACTTCTTGAGCCTATAGAGTGCGCAATTCTTATCCGATTGGAATGAAATTTTGCACAACGTATTTTGTTATTATTATTATAATCAGTATTTTTTTTTTTTTTTGTTGGACGACGTGTTTTCTTATGATATCCAATAACTGAGCCAAGTATGGTTCAAATCGGTCTATAACCTGATATAGCTGTCATATAAATCGATCTTGGGTCTTGACTTCTTGAGCCTCTAGAGTGCTCAATTCTTATCCGATTGGGATGAAATTTTGCACAACGTGTTTCGTTATGATATCCAATAACTGTTCCATGTATGGTTCAAATCGGTTCATAACTTGATATAGCTGGTATATAAACCGATCTTGGGTCTTGACTTCATGAGCCTCTACAGTGCGCAATTCTTATCCGGTTTGAATGAATTTTTGCAAGGAGTATTTTGTTATGATATCCAACAAATGTGCCAAGTATGGTTCAAATCGGTTCATAACCTGATATAAACTGATCTGGAGACTTGACTTCTTGAGCTTCTAGAGGTCGTAATTATTATCCGATTTGCCTGAAATTTTGTACGATTAAACCTCTCATGACCATCAACATACGTGTTTATTATGGTCTGAATCGGTCTATAGCCTGATACAGCTCCCATAAAAATCGATCTCTCTATTTTACTTCTTGAGCTCCCAAAGTGCTCAATTCTTATTCAAATTGGATGACATTTTACCAGGTCTACAACATATAATTTTATTGTGGTATAAACCGGACCATATCTTGATATCGCTCTAAAAGCAGAGCAAATCTTTTCTTATATACTTTTTTACCTGAGAGGAGATGCCGGGAAAAGAATTCGACAAATGCGATCTATGGTGGAGGGTATATAAGATTCGGCCCGGCCGAACTTAGGACGCTTTTTCTAGTTTTGTTTGTTCTTATCTTTAAAACTTATGTCAATAAAATATTTTCTTCATTGTTATATCAAATCGTTCAACTGAAAAGACGTATTTTATTTTTGCTCTGCTAAAAAATCCACCAACTTGGCAAGTACGGTCCAAATCGGTCTATATCCTGATATAACTCCCATATAAACCGATCTTCCATATTGACTTCTTCAGCCCTTGCAAGCCGCAATTTTTGTTCGATTTGGCTGAAATTTTGAACATAGTGTTTTTATACCCACCACCATAGGATGGGGGTATACTAATTTCGTCATTCTGTTTGTAACTACTCGAAATATTCGTCTGGGACCCCATAAAGAATATATATTCTTCATCGTCGTGACATTTTATGTCGATCTAGCCATGTCGGTCCGTCCGTCTGTCTGTCGAAGGCACGCTAACTTCCGAAGGAGTGCAGCTACCCGCTTGGAATTTTGCACAAATACTTCTTATTAGTGTAGGTCAGTTGGTATCGTAAATGGGCCATATCGGTTCATTTTTTGATATAGCTGCCATATAAACCAATCTTGGGTCTTGACTTATGGAGCCTCTAAAGTGAGCACTTCTTATCCAATGAAACTTTGCATAAGGTGTTTTGTTATGATATCCAACAATTGTGCCAAGTATGGTTCTAATCGGTTCATAACCTGATATAGCTGTCATATGAACCTATCTTGGGTCTTGACTTCTGGAGCCTATAGAGGCCGCCATTCTTATCCGATTGGAATGAAATTTTGCATGACGTATTCTATTCTTATTTTCAACAACTGTGTCAAATAAGGTTCAAATCGGTTCATAACCCGATATAGCTACCATATAAACCGATCTGGGATCTTGACTTCATGAGCCTCTAGAGGCCGCAATTATTATCCGATTTGCCTGAAATTTTGCATGACGTACTTAATTCTTACTTTCAATAACTGGGTCAAAAAAGTTTAAAGTCGGTCTATAACCCGATATAGCTGCCACATAAACCGTTCTGGGATCTTGACTTCTTGAGCCTCTAGAGTTCGCAATTATTATCCGATTTGCCTGAAATTTTGTACGACGGATCATCTCTTGACCATCAACGTACGTGTTTATTATGGTCTGAATCGGTCTATAGCCCGATACAGCTCCCATATAAATCGATCTCTCTTTTTATACCCTCCACCATAAGATGGGGGGTATACTAATTTCGTCATTCTGTTTGTAACTACTCGAAATATTCGTCTGAGACCCCATAAAGTATATATATTCTTGATCGTCGTGAAATTTTATGTCGATCTAGCCATGTCCGTCCGTCTGTCCGTCCGTCCGTCCGTCCGTCCGTCCGTCCGTCTGTCTGTCGAAAGCACGCTAACTTCCGAAGGAGTAAAGCTAGCCGCTTGAAATTTTGCACAAATACTTCTTATTAGTGTAGGTCGGTTGGTATTGTAAATGGGCCATATCGGTCCATGTTTTGATATAGCTGCCATGTAAACCGATCTTGGGTCTTGACTTCTTGAGCCTCTAGATTGCGCAATTCTTATCGGATTGGAATGAAATTTTGCACGACGTGTTTTGTTATAATATCCAACAACTGTGCCAAGTATGGTTCAAATCAGTCCATAACCTGACATAGCTGCCATATAAATGGATCTTGGGTCTTGACTTCTTGAGCCTCTAGAGTGCTCAATTCTTATCCGATTGGGATGAAATTTTGCACAACGTGTTTCGTTATGATATCCAATAACTGTTCCATGTATGGTTCAAATCGGTTCATAACTTGATATAGCTGGTATATAAACCGATCTTGGGTCTTGACTTCATGAGCCTCTACAGTGCGCAATTCTTATCCGGTTTGAATGAATTTTTGCAAGGAGTATTTTGTTATGATATCCAACAAATGTGCCAAGTATGGTTCAAATCGGTTCATAACCTGATATAAACTGATCTGGAGACTTGACTTCTTGAGCTTCTAGAGGTCGTAATTATTATCCGATTTGCCTGAAATTTTGTACGATTAAACCTCTCATGACCATCAACATACGTGTTTATTATGGTCTGAATCGGTCTATAGCCTGATACAGCTCCCATAAAAATCGATCTCTCTATTTTACTTCTTGAGCTCCCAAAGTGCTCAATTCTTATTCAAATTGGATGACATTTTACCAGGTCTACAACATATAATTTAATTGTGGTATAAACCGGACCATATCTTGATATCGCTCTAAAAGCAGAGCAAATCTTTTCTTATATACTTTTTTACCTGAGAGGAGATGCCGGGAAAAGAATTCGACAAATGCGATCTATGGTGGAGGGTATATAAGATTCGGCCCGGCCGAACTTAGGACGCTTTTTCTAGTTTTGTTTGTTCTTATCTTTAAAACTTATGTCAATAAAATATTTTCTTCATTGTTATATCAAATCGTTCAACTGAAAAGACGTATTTTATTTTTGCTCTGCTAAAAAATCCACCAACTTGGCAAGTACGGTCCAAATCGGTCTATATCCTGATATAACTCCCATATAAACCGATCTTCCATATTGACTTCTTCAGCCCTTGCAAGCCGCAATTTTTGTTCGATTTGGCTGAAATTTTGAACATAGTGTTTTTATACCCACCACCATAGGATGGGGGTATACTAATTTCGTCATTCTGTTTGTAACTACTCGAAATATTCGTCTGAGACCCCATAAAGTATATATATTCTTGATCGTCGCGACATTTTATGTCGATCTAGCCATGTCCGTCCGTCTGTCCGTCTGTCCATCCGTCCGTCCATCAGGTTATGAACCGATTTGAACCATATTTGGCACAGTTGTTGGATATCATAACAAAATACTACGTGCCAAAATTCATTCAAATTGGATAAGAATTGGGCCCTATAGAGGCTCAAGAAGTCAAGACCCAAGATCGGTTTATATGACAGCAATATAAGGTTATGGACCGATTTAAACCATACTTGGCACTGTTGTTGGATATCATAACAAAACACGTCGTGCAAAATTTCATTCCAATCGGATAAGAATTGCGCACTCTAGAGGCTCAAGAAGTCAAGACCCAAGATCGGTTTATATGGCAGCTATATCAAATTATAGACCGATTTGAAACATACTTGGCACAGTTATTGGATATCATAGCAAAATACGTTGTGCAAAATTTCATCCCAATCGTATAAGAATTGCGTACTCTAGAGTCTCAAGAATTCAAGACCCAAGATCGGTTTAATGGCAGCTATATCAAAACATGGACCGATATGGCCCATTTATAATACCAACCGACCTACACTAATAAGAAGTATTTGTGCAAAATTTCAAGTGGCCTTTACTCCTTCGGAAGTTAGCGTGCTTTCGACAGACAGACGGACGGACGGACGGACAGATGGAGGGACAGACGGACGGACATGGCTAGATCGACATAAAATGTCGCGACGATCAAGAATATATATACTTTATGGGGTCTCAGACGAATATTTTAAATAGTTACAAACAGAATGACGAAATTAGTATACCCCCCATCCTATGGTGGAAGGTATAAAAATAATTTACAAAATCAAAGCCTACTTGTTTTGTTCGCACAAGTACATTGTCAAATGAGTATTTTTCTAACACCCCCACTCGAACAAAATTTATATTACTTGCAAGCCCATTCGTTTTGAGCAAAATTTGTGCTTGTCAGGTACTGGCTTTGTTAAATTATCTGCTACCATTACTTGAGTTTGGATTCCCACTAAGTTAACCATATTTAGATTTTTTTTCTCGCGTACAAAATTATGTCGTACGTCGATATGTTTTTATCTCGTCAAATACTTATTAGTTGATGCCAAATTAATAGCGCTTTTATTATCGCAATATATCTCCGTCGGATTGTGGGTTGAGTTCTGCATTTAAAATTCTGAGCCATAAACTTCCTGTACCGTAGCAGATAGCGCCATATATTCAGCTTCCGTTGTAGAAAGAGCAATAGTTGGTTGATGTTTTGAACCCCAGGATATCGGTCCACCTTGTAATATACAAATTTACCCAGTCACCGATCTTCTTTCATCAATATTATTTGCCCAGTCTGAATCTGAATATGCGGCCAGTTTCTCATTTTCTCCTTTAGAAAATTCGATTTTTGCGCCTTTCGTCCCTTTTAAATATCGGAATATTCGTTTGACTGCTGACCAATGTTCTTTTCCGGGATACTTGTTGAATTTGCTAAGCTTGTTGACTGCCAAGCATATATCCGGTCTTGTGCATTGCGAAGCAAACAGCAAACTACCAATCGTTTACTGGTATGGTATTTCCGACATTTCCTTGACTTCAGCAAATGTTTTCGGAGACATTTCCTTGGAAAGTTTAACGTTGACATCCATCGGGGTCGATACGGGAGCGCAATTTTTCATGTTTAACTTATCTAACATTCTGTCGATATAGTCTTCTTGGTCCAAATAAATGTCACCGTCTTTGTTTTCTATACGTAGACCAAGGCATTGCTTTGCCTTTCCAAAAAACTTCAGTTTGAATTGGGACATTAATTCCGATATAAGTTTTTCACAATATGAATTTTCATTACTAAAGAACAAAATGTCATCGACATACACATAGCCCATAAAGTCTGCGTTCACCTGACAAACTTTTATAATTGGTTAAAGAACACAACCCTTTTACACATATTTTTTCTTCATATTCCTAAGATTAAAAAACAAAAACAAAATTCTAAGTTTGGTTAAGCACTTTCACTCTAGAGCGATATTAATATGAGAACAATTAAATATAAGCACCACAAAGTCTGCGTTCAGTAATCTTATATATAACAAGTAAAAGCGTGATAAGTTCGGCCGGGCCGAATCTTACATACCCACCACCATGGATCGCATTTGTCGAGTTCTTTTCCCGGCATCTCTTCTTAGGCAAAAAAGGATATAAGAAAAGATTTGCTCTGGTGTCAGAACGATATCAAGATATGGTCCGGTTTGGATCACAATTAAACTATATGTTGGAGACCTGCGTAAAATGTCAGCCAATTCGAATAAGAATTGCGCCCTTTGGGGGCTTAAGAAGTAAGATAGAGAGATCGATTTATATGGGAGCTGTATCAGGCTATAGACCGATTCAGACCATAATAAACACGTATGTTGATGGTCATGAGAGGATCGGTCCTTTCAGGCAAACCGGATAATACTTGCGACCTCTAGAGGCTCAAGAAGTCAAGATCCCAGATCGGTTTATTTGACAGCTATATCAGGTTATAAACCGATTTATACCTTATTGGGCGCATAACAAAATATTTCGCTCAAAAATTCATTCAAATCGAATAAGAATTGCTCCCTCTAGAGGCTCAAGAAGTCAAGACCCAAGATCGGTTTATATCACAGCTATTTCAGGTTATGGACCGATTTGAACCATACTTAGCACAGTTCGGATATCATAACAAAATACTTCGTGCAAAAATTCATTCAAATCGGATAAGAATTGCGCCCTCTAGAGGCTCAAGAAGTCAAGACCCAAGATCGGTTTATATGGCAGCTATATCAAAAACTGGACCAATATGGCCCATTCACAATACCAACCGACCTACACTAATAAGTAGTATTTGTGCAAAATTTCAAGCGGCTTACCTTACTCCTTCGGGCGGACGGACAGACGGACGGACATGGATCGACATAAAATGTCGCGACGATCAAGAATATATATACTTTATGGGGTCTCAGACGAATATTTCGAGTAGTTACAAACAGAATGACGAAATTAGTATACCCCCATCCTATGGTGGAGGGTATAGAAACCATTTTGTGTTTGTTTGTATGTTTGTTTGTTTGTTTGTATGTTTGTGTGTTCCTTATAGACTCAGAAACGGCTGAACTGATTTTCTTGAAATTTTCACAGATGGTACATAATGATATCTGAAGCGAGGGCGGACCCTCCCCCTTACCCTAATTTTCAGAAACGCCAGATCTCGAAGATGGGTAGTGCGATTGAAGCGAAATTTTGTGTGCTCTCATATAGTACCCTAAAAATAAAAATTTGGTATCCAAATTACGGATGGGTTACCTAGGGGGGCTGCCCCACCCTAAATCCTACCAAACATATATTTAGACCAATCACGACAATATGGGACTCAAATGAAAGGTATTTAGGATAAGAAAACGTATCTGATATCCAATAGTCGGACCAAGTGCTAGGGGGACCACCCCAAGACCCAAAACACCCCTAAATCAGACATATTTACCGACCATGGCAATATGGGACTCAAATGAAAGGTAAAGGGTGATTTTTTTGAGGTTAGGATTTTCATGCATTAGTATTTGACAGATCACGTGGGATTTCAGACATGGTGTCAAAGAGAAAGATGCTCAGTATGCTTTGACATTTCATCATGAATAGACTTACTAACGAGCAACGCTTGCAAATCATTGAATTTTATTACCAAAATCAGTGTTCGGTTCGAAATGTGTTCATTCACCGTAACGTTGCGTCCAACAGCATCTTTGAAAAAATACGGTCCAATGATTCCACCAGCGTACAAACCACACCAAACAGTGCATTTTTCGGGATGCATGGGCAGTTCTTGAACGGCTTCTGGTTGCTCTTCACTCCAAATGCGGCAATTTTGCTTATTTACGTAGCCATTCAACCAGAAATGAGCCTCATCGCTGAACGGTGAATGAACACATTTCGAACCGAACACTGATTTTGGTAATAAAATTCAATGATTTGCAAGCGTTGCTCGTTAGTAAGTCTATTCATGATGAAATGTCAAAGCATACTGAGCATCTTTCTCTTTGACACCATGTCTGAAATCCCACGTGATCTGTCAAATACTAATGCATGAAAATCCTAACCTCAAAAAAATCACCCTTTATTATAATCCGATTTGGTTGAAATGTTAGATATAGTTCTTTGCTAAGACTTTCAATATCCAAGAACGGATATCCCATTTGACAAAGAAGTGAAAGTGCTAAATTTTTAGGCAATCAAACCACAAGCCACGGGAAATATGTCCTAAATCGATTTATAACAGGATATATAACCTCTATGTAATCTCCTGATTTGCCTACCACATTTTGTTCAAAGAACTTGAGAAATTTGATCCATGGAGGAAGGAATATAAGATTCGGCCGGACCGAACTTCAAACGCTCCTTCTTTATTCGTTAATAAAAACTTTTGACTTTGGTTTTGTTTTTTTATACCCTCCACCATAAGATGGGGGGTATACTAATTTTGTCATTCTGTTTGTAACTACTCGAAATATTCGTCTGAGACCCCATAAAGTATATATATTCTTGATCGTCGTGAAATTTTATGTCGATCTAGCCATGTCCGTCCGTCTGTCCGTCCGTCCGTCCGTCCGTCCGTCCGTCCGTCTGTCTGTCGAAAGCACGCTAACTTCCGAAGGAGTAAAGCTAGCCGCTTGAAATTTTGCACAAATACTTCTTATTAGTGTAGGTCGGTTGGTATTGTAAATGGGCCATATCGGTCCATGTTTTGATATAGCTGCCATGTAAACCGATCTTGGGTCTTGACTTCTTGAGCCTCTAGATTGCGCAATTCTTATCGGATTGGAATGAAATTTTGCACGACGTGTTTTGTTATAATATCCAACAACTGTGCCAAGTATGATTCAAATCGGTCCATAACCTGATATAGCTGCCATATAAACCGATCTTGGGTCTTGACTTCTTGAGCCTCTAGCGTGCGCAATTCTTATCCGATCAGAATGAAATTTTGCACGACATGTTTTGTTATGATATCCAACAACTGTGCCAAGTATGGTTCAAATCGGTCCATAACCTGATATAGCTGCCATATAAACCGATCTTGGGTCTTGACTTCTTGAGCCTCTAGAGTGCGCAATTCTTATCCGATTGAAATGAAATTTTGCACGACGTGTTTTGTTATTATATCTAACAACTGTGCCAAGCATGGTTCAAATCGGTCAATAACCTGATATAGCTGCCATATAAACCGATCTTGGGTCTTGACTTCTTGAGCCTCTAGAGGGCGCAATTCTTTTCCGATTGGAATGGAATTTCGCACGACGTGTTTTGCTATGATACCCAACAACTGTGCTAAGTATGGTTTAAATCGGTCCATAACCTGATATAGCTGCCATATAAACAGATCTGGGGATTTGAATTCTTGAGCTTCTAGAGGGCGCAATTCCTATCCGATTTCACTGAAATTTTGCATGACGTATTTTATTTTTACTTTCAACAACTGTGTCAAATAAGGTTCAAATCGGTTCATAACCTGATATAGCTGCCATATAAACCGATCTGGGATATTGACTTCTTGAAGCAATTATTATCCGATATGCCTGAAATTTTGTACGATGGATCCTCTCGTGACCTTCAACAAACGTGTTTATTATGGTCTGCATCGGTCTGTAGCCCGATACAGATCCCATATAAATCGTTCTCTCTATTTTACTTCGTGAGCCCCAATGGGCAGAATTCTTATACGAATTGGCTGAAATTTTACACAGGTCTCCAACATATAATTTAATTGTGGTCCGAACCGGACCATATCTTGATATCGTTTTAATAGCAGAGCAACTCTTTTCTTATATCCTTTTTTGCCTAAGAAGAGATGCCGGGAAAAGAACTCAACAAATGCGATCCATGGTGGAGGGTATATAAGATTCGGCCCGGCCGAACTTAGTACGCTTTTACTTGTTTTATTTCTTCTTGTTCGAATTGGCTGACATATAATTTAATTGTGGTCCAAACCGGACCATAGCTTGATATCGCTCTAATAGCACAGCAAATCTTTTCTTATATCCTTTTTTGCCTAAGAAGAGATGCCGGGAAAAGAACTCGAAAAATGCGATCCATGGTGGAGGGTATATAAGATCCGGCCCGGCCGAACTTAGCCCGCTTTTACATGTTTTATAAATTTTTGTTGTTGGTTTTATTAGCAGTATATCATTAAAAATAAATCGTCAATATATATACATACATGAAAGATATTCTATGTCGCTTTAATTCAAATGTAATCCCACTTTACAAATAGTAATTAATTTACTTATTTAAATTTTATTTTATGTATTGAATAGAGTATATTGAACAAGTAAGAGCGTGCTAAGTTCGGCCGCGCCGAAGATATTATACCCTCCACCATTGATCGCATTTGTGGACTCTCTTTTTGTGGTATCTCTTTTAAGACAAACATAGGATATTGAATAAGAATAGTTATGCTATTGGAGCTATATCCAATAGCATAACTATTCGGACCATAAATGAATGCTGAACATTGTAGAAGTCACTGTGTATTATTTCAGTTCATTCGGATATGAATTGCGCCTTGTAGGGGCTCTAGAAGCAAAATCGGGAGATAGGTTTATATGGGAGCTGTATCAAGCTATTGCTCGATTCAGACCATACTAGACACGTATGTTGAAGGTCATGAGGGAAGCTGTTGTACAAAATTTCAGCCAAATCGGATGAGAATTGCGCACTCTAGAGGTTCAAGATGTAAAGATCCCAGATCGGTTTATATGGCAGCTATATCAGGTTCTATTGGGTTGCCTAAAAAGTTATTGCGGACTTTTTAAAAGAAAGTAAATGCATTTTTAATAAAACTTAGAATGAACTTTAATCAAATATATAATTGCCATTTTGTTCGATAAAATTTAGTATTCTACGCTAATAGAACTTCTGGCCGTTATCTGCAAAAAACTGAACCAAGTGCGATTTTATAGCCTCATCATTGCCGAAAGTTTCACCATTTAAGGAGTTCTGCAACGATCGAAATAAATGGTTGTTGTTGTTGTTGTGGCAGTGTGCTATACACTGAGGCGGCAGCCCTTGCCGATGAAGAATTCCATCGGGTCAATCCGGTACGTACAACCGGCTGCCATGGGATGGTAGTCTGATGGTGCAAGGTCAGGGCTATATGGTGGATGCATCAAAAGTTCCCAGCCAAGCTCACTCAGTTTTTGGCGAGTGACCAAAGATGTGTGCGGTCTAGCGTTGTCCTGGTGGAATATGACACCTTTACGATTGACCAATTCTGGTCGCTTCTCCTTGATGGCTGTATTGAATTTTTCCTTGGAAGCAGCTCAAAATATACCACACCCTTCCAATCCCACCAAACAGACAGCATAACCTTCTTTTGGTGGATATCAGCCTTTGAAGTGGTTTGAGCTGGTTCACCATGCTTGGACCGACTAACTAACGTTGTTGTAAACAATCCATTTTTCATCTCTAGTTATGATTCGTTTTAAAAACGGATCGAATTCATTGCGTTTAAGGTGCATATCACAAGCGTTGATTCGGTTTCAATACATGTGGTACCCATATTGAAATTGACGCCAAACAAACAAATGTAAACAAAATTTTGCGCACTTTTTTCCTAAAGCAAGCTAAAAGTAACAGCTGATAACTGACAGAAGAAAGAATGCAATTACAGAGTCACAAACCCTTGAAAAAATTTGTCAACGCCGACAATATTACTACTATATTACCGACAATTAATTTTTGGGCAACCCAATATATCGATTTATACTTAGCAAAGTTATTGAAAGTCATAACAAAACACCTCATGCAAAATTTCAGCCAAATCAGATGAGAATTGCGCCTTCTAGAGGCTCAAGAAGTCAAGACACCAGATCGGTTATATGGCAGCTATATCAAAATATGGACCGATTTAAACCAGCGTAGTTATTGGAAGTGATACCAGAATACTACGTGCAAAATTTCAATAAAATCGGATAAGAATTGCGCCCTATAGAGGCTCAAGAAGTCAAGATCCAAGATCGGTTTATATGACAGCTATACCAGGTTATGGACCGATTCAAACCATACATGCCACAGTTGTTGGATATCATAACAAAACACGTCGCGCAAAATGTTATCCCAACCGGATAAGAATTGCGCACTCTATAGGCTCAAGAAGTCAAGACCCAAGATCGGTTTATATGGCAGCCATAACAGGTTATGGACCGATTTGAACCATATTCGGCACAGCTGTTGAATATCATAACAAAACACGTCGTGCAAAATTTCCTGCCAATCAGATAAGAATTGCGCCTTCTAGAGGCTCAAGAAGTTAAGACCGGTTTATATGCCAGCTATATAAAGGGTGATTTTTTTGAGGTTAGGATTTTCATGCATTAGTATTTGACAGATCACGTGGGATTTCAGACATGGTGTCAAAGAGAAAGATGCTCAGTATGCTTTGACATTTCATCATGAATAGACTTACTAACGAGCAACGCTTGCAAATCATTTTCAGTGAATCATTTTCAGTGAAATCATTTTCAGTGAATCGACAAATTTTGTTCAGCGATGAGGCTCATTTCTGGTTGAATGGCTACGTAAATAAGCAAAATTGCCGCATTTGGAGTGAAGAGCAACCAGAAGCCGTTCAAGAACTGCCCATGCATCCCGAAAAATGCACTGTTTGGTGTGGTTTGTACGCTGGTGGAATCATTGGACCGTATTTTTTCAAAGATGCTGTTGGACGCAACGTTACGGTGAATGAACACATTTCGAACCGAACACTGATTTTGGTAATAAAATTCAATGATTTGCAAGCGTTGCTCGTTAGTAAGTCTATTCATGATGAAATGTCAAAGCATACTGAGCATCTTTCTCTTTGACACCATGTCTGAAATCCCACGTGATCTGTCAAATACTAATGCATGAAAATCCTAACCTCAAAAAATCACCCTTTATAAGATCGGTTTATATGGCAGCTATATCAAAACATGGACCGATATGGCCCATTTACAATACCAACCCACCTACACTAATAAGAAGTATTTGTGCAAAATTTCAAGCAGCTAGCTTTACTCCTTCGGCAGTTAGCGTGCTTTCGACAGACAGACGGACGGATGGACAGACGGACGGACATGGCTAGATCGACATAAAATGTCGCGACGATCAAGAATATATATACTTAATGGGGTCTCAGACGAATATTTCGAGTAGTTACAAACAGAATGACGAAATTAGTATACCCGCCATCCTATGGTGGAGGGTATACAAATACTCCATTTTAAAAAGTAAGGTAGCATCTCATAGTAACAAAAAATTTTAAAAATAAACAAAATAGCTTCTCGGGAATATTCAAATTTGAATTCAGTCTTAAATGATTCAAATACCGGTTAAAAACTATAAAAAGAGTTAATTTCATTTCTTTACAATGGTCGGAATTTTTAAAACATTTATTATTTCTTCCCAAAGGGGGAAAGAGTTGAGCTAATTTGGCCAAGGGAATGAATTTCACAAGAAATTCATTCATACTTGCACTGGTTATTTTTCAACAGTCGGATAGCCTTTCTCAATTCAGCCACAATCATAGACTTTGTTATTTCGTTGTTCTTAATAATAACCGCTTCTATAAATAGAAAAAGTCAGTAATTAAATATAATTTATATAATAAAATAAGTAAAAATGCATTAAGTTCTGCTATATCAGGTTGTAATCCGATTCGGACCATACTTTGTAAAGTTTTTGGAAATCATAACGGAACACAACATGCAAAATTTCAGCCAAATTGGCCAGGGGCTCAAGAAGTCAAACCGGGATATCGGTTTATATGGGAGATATATGTAATTCTAAACCGATATGGTCCATTTGCCTTCCCCAATGACCTACATCAATAGTTACTATCTGTGTAACATTTCAAGCGGCTAGCTTTACGCGTTCGACCGCTGTCATGAGTTCGACAGACGGACGGACGGACGGACGGATGGACTCGACTCAGAACGTCGAGACGATCAAGAGTATATATACTTTATAGTGTCTTAGACGAATATTTCGAAGAGTTACAAACGGAATGACTAGATTAGTATACCCCCATCCTATGGTGGTGGGTACAAAAATACAACTCAAATTTTGACTCCTCCATTTCTTTAAATCATTTTAATGGTAGAAATCTGAAAATATAATTTTAAAAACAAGTTAATTCTACAATCATACTTACTTTGTTGTTGTTTAACGGCTTCAGCAAAAAAAAAAAAAAACACAAGTAAAAGCGTGCTAAGTTCGGCCGGGCCGAATCTTATATACCCTCCACCATGGATCGCATTTTTCGAGTTCTTTTCCCGGCATCTCTTCTTAGGCAAAAAAGGATATAAGAAAAGATTTGCTCTGCTATTGGAGCGATATCAAGATATGGTCCGGTTTTGACCACAATTAAATTATATGTTGGAGACCTGCGTAAAATGTCAGCCAATTCCAATAAGAATTGCGCCCTTTGGGGGCTCAAGAAGTTAAATAGAGAGATCGATTTATATGGGAGCTGTATCGGGCTATAGACTGATTCAGACCATATTAAACACGTATGTTGATGGTCATGAGAGGATCCGTCGTACAAAATTTCAGGCAAATCGTTTAATAATTGCGACCTCTAGAGGCTCAAGAAGTCAAGATCCAAGATCGGTTTATATGGCAGCTATATCAGGTTATAAACCGATTTGAACCTTATTTGACACAGTTGGTTGATATCCTAACAAAACACGTCGTGCAAAATTTCATTCCAATCGAATAAGAATTGCGCACTCTTGAGGCTCAAGAAGTCAAGACCCAAGATCGGTTTATATGGCAGCTATATCAAAACATGAACCGATATGGCCCATTTACAATACCAACCGACCTACACTAATAAGAAGTATTTGTGCAAAATTCCAAGCGGCTAGCTTTACTCCTTCGGAAGTTAGCGTTCTTTCGTGACGGACGGACATGGCTAGATCGACATAAAATGTCACGACGATCAAGAATATATATATTTTATGGGATCTCGGACGAATATTTCGAATGACGTTCTTGTTCGAGATTGTAATTTCAACTGATGATTTTATTTTTTTCAAAACCATGCGGATAAAGATCGTGCCAATTCCTAGCTTTCGTGAAGCGGTCTTGAAGATCATGATGTGTTTTATTTGAACTTCGTTCATTGACATCAAATCGCTATAAGTGTATGTTAACCGCCGATCAGAAGCAACAAAACAAATACGTCTTTACCATACTATGAAGTTATTTTTCATGCATACCGTATGCAATAGATTGGTGCGCAAAAGTATGTTAAACCCACATTATATGCATTTTATTTGAAATAATATTACTTTACAATATATGATAATTTCATGCATACTTATTAGGATTCGAAATGCGCATTTGCATGCTGGATATTTTCGTAGTGCTTCCAAGGCTGGTAAATTTTTTGCTGGGATGATACCTCATTCGAACTAATGTTTTTATACCCTCCACCACAGGACGGGATATACAAATTTCGTCATTCTGTTTGTAACGTCTGGAAATATGCGTCGGAGACCCCATAAAATATATATATACTTGATCGTCATGTCATTTTAAGTCGATCTAGTATCCTCAAAAATGAAGCCAGTATTACGAGTGGATAAACACCATTGACATTTTTATACAATCGATACTAATACTAATTTCGTCGTTCTGTTTGTAACATCTCGAAATATTCGTCTAATACCCCATAAAGCATATATATATATATATATATATTCTTGATCGTCATGATATCTAGCGATCTAGCAATGTCCGTCCGTCCGTCCGTCAAAAGCACGCTAACTTTTAAAGGAGTAAAGCCAGCCGCTTGAAACTTTACACAATTACTTCTTATTGGTGTAGGTCAGTTGGAATTGCAAATGGGCCATATCGGTTCATTCTTTCATATAGCTACCATACAAACCGATATGAGATCCTGAGCCATTAGAAGGCGCAATTCTTATCCGATTTGGCTGAAATTTTGCATAAGGTGTTTTGCTACGACTTGCAACAAATGTGCAAAATATGGATTTCAACAAATATGTCAAATTCAAATCGGTTCATAACCTGATATAGCTGCCATATAAACCGATCTGGTATCTCGACTTCTTGAGCCTCTAACTGGCGCAATTATTATCCAATTTGGCTGAAATTTTGTACAACGGCTCCTATTGTCTGAAGTGGTCTATAGCCTGATACAGTTCCCATATAAACCGATCTCCCCATTTTATTTTTTGAGGCCTTGAAGGGTGCAGTTCTTATTCGAATTGGGTGAAATTTTACACAATGACTTCTACTTTGGTCTCCAACATTCAATTCTTTTCTTTTATCCTTTATTGCCTAAAAAGAGATGCCGGCAAAAGAACTCGACAAATGCGATCCATTATGGAGGGTATATAAGATTCGGCCCGGCTGAACTTATCACGCTTTTACTTGTTTACGATATTCTCGCCAGGATTCGAATCCAGGCGAAAATAGGTAAGGTTATATAAAAAGTAATTACTTACTTTAATTGGCTATAACTGAACATTTGTCCCATTAACTGAACTAAGAAAAACGTTCCAAGAGCCTCGATCTTCTGCGCTTCTTCTAAAATCTCTGACACCAAGTTTCGAGATATCTTTCACCTCTTGGTCTTTCCATCGAGCTTTTGGTAGTCTCGGCTTGCTTGTACCACCATACCAAAAACGTCTTTGCTTGAGATCCTGGACCACATGACGAAGCCAACGCAACCGTTGTATTCGATACGTTTAATTATGCTAGCGTCTCGTATAGCTCATACAATTCGTAGTCCATACGACGTCGATACTCGCCATCAATGCAAACTGGTCCATACATTTTACGAGGAATCTTTTTCTCCTCGATGTCATCGGCATAGGCGAGAGGCTTTTGTTTTCTTCGAGTAGTGTGCCATATTCAGCAGGATATTAAAGAGATCACAAGATAAACTCTCTCCTTGTCTGAAGCCTCGTTTGTTTGGTTCGGAGAGATGCTTTCCTATTCTTACTGAGGAATGTGAGTCAGCAAGTGTCATTCTGCTGAGTCTTATTAATTTTGCAGGGATCCCAAACTCAGACATGGCATAAAATACCTTTGAACTGTCGAAAACGGTTTTATTGTCTACAAAGAGTTGAGCGGTCCTTCTCGGGTCTTTTCGGGATTTGGAGCAGTGTGAACATCTAGTGGATTTACCATTTCTAAAACGGCATTGATAGAGCCCAATTATCTCATTGACTTTAGGTTTTAATCTTTCACACAGTAGGCTCGAAAGTGTCTTGCAAGTAATTATACATACTGAAATAGTAATCTGTAAGGATATTTGTAAGCTATAGACTTAATAAAAAATCTACAAAAATTATCTGAACTTGTTGTATGGCCTTAGATTGCACTTGTTCTCCATAGCAGTCCAACAAACTACTGAGGCGTAAGTAAGTATTGGTCTTATCATGCTTCTGTAGAGCCAGTGAACTATCCTCGGATTCAGAGCCTACGGCCGGTCTACATAATGGTCAACATCTATGAGACTTCTCAGTACGCTCCTGAATGTGACACTTCCAATTAATTTTCCTATCCAAGATAACTCCTAAGTATTTGACCACGTCTAGATATCGAAATCATTTTATTTAGGAATCGTGGTTCGTCGAATTGGCCCATTTTCATCTTCCTCGTGAACAGGCACATTTCTGTCTTCGCTGGGTTAACATTGAGACTCCTGAGTCTAGCCCAGACATATGCCATATGCAAGAACCTTTTAGCCCTTCTGCATAGCTGGTTCAGATCCTTACCCCTAAGAAGTATTATACCATCTGTTTGGATTGGAGATTGGATTCTACTGCGGTATTACATTGGACAGTATTTTTCTTAGTGGGACTCATTTTAGAGTCCCAGTATAACCTAACCTACTAAATGTGTTAGCGAACATTGTTGTATTGATTTAATTGCAAATGCAAATTGGCCAATGAACATATCATTAAAGAACAGTGGCAAATTTTAAAACATTGTTTTAAATTAAATCTATCGAAATGGTTACCTACAATCGAGTTTGTTTTGTTTTTACCTGTTCCGTAACTATGACTTAACAATTTAGCCACTTCAAATGATAAATCATCAACGAACATTCTTCAGAATATTTTACAGAAAATACTCTCTGCTATCGAGATCTGAATCCATTCTAATGGTATTGGTTACTTTTAAAATAAGAACTGCCGCAGGACTCGTCTATTAATTCATAGCCTGGAGATATTAATGCCTAAAACTGGAAATTAAGTTGCAGGCAAACAAAGTAAGAACCTCAAATAACACAAGACCTTCCAACAGTTATCTAAACACATCTACAGTTTATGCAGTGACCTCAAAATGGCTTTTATTAGATTTTGTAACAATTTTTCTACAAGTCCTTGAAGTTCTTCACTATGTTCTCGAGGATGCAACCAACCTAAAATGAACAGAAAGAGAGCGAACATGGGGTCACAAAAAACATAAAAAAAGCTACCCAGTGGCAGCAACATCAGAAATTACAATGTGAAGAGCATCATCATCAAACTCCATATTAAAGTTTACTTAGAAAAACATGTTCGTCTTTATTAACGAAACATTCAAATACATTCTCAATACCGCTTGTACAGTCGTAGACGTAGACGCAGCGTAGCCTCATACTGCCCCATTAGGGTTTTGCATTTCCCGGCTTTTTACAATCCTGGGAAAACGGGAAAAATATTTTTCATTTCCCGGGAATTTTTGTTCTTATATTTTCATAAACATAAAAACTAAATGAAAATTGAAAATACTAGTGGTCACATACATGTAAGTCATAGAGTGTTGGCCTCAAGCATCATATTAGTTTAAATTACCCTGTAATTTTCTAAAGAAATTTATTCTACCATTATTTTCCGGATTTTATATTCAGACATAGACGATATTAGAAACAACAAATGACCACTTGACATATATACTGTAAACACAAAATTTGTCTCAGTGGTTCGGTTAAAGGTTAAGCGAGAAACTATTCCTATTTGTATTGGCTGCTTAATTTTACAACTGGATACTGATACAGATACTGGATGAAATACGGCTGAATAAGCTAAAATTCAAAAAATGTAGACCACATAATAAAGGAATATCCATTGCTACAAATTTTGGGATTTTCGCTTCTTACATTGAGAGCTTCTTACATCGAGAGCTCAGCATGAAAGACATTTGGAGCTTTGTTTTTATATCACAGAAGCTATAACTTCTTTCTTTATTTTCTAAATTTTTGTCATTTCATACTGTACAGCACAAGTAATGGAGTCAGTATATCTGACTCCATTACTTTATTCGTGACATTCGACTGTTGAGACGCTATCTTTCGAACGAATAAATAATCCACTCCAAATTGTACATCTTTGTGCGTTTGTCGATCAAAAACCTACCACTTTTCATCAGTAAGTAAAACCTAACCAAACCGGTTAGGTTTTACTTAACATTTACACTATTTTGTTCTACTTTAAGCGTTCACAATCGTCAAAAGAGTTGATTCGAACTTAGTTATTCAGCGATATTGCTTGTCTTATAGTATTTAAAGCGCACAACGAGCCGAATACCGTCTTAGGCGTATGCCCATAGTGTCGTGGGGCTTAATTATATCCGCACCCTCTTTTCAATTTAACCTAACTTAACATTTTTGCGATTTTGCCTGTCTTTTTATACCCATTATCATAGAATGGGGGTATACTAATCTAGTCATTCCGTTGGTAACATCTCGAAATATTCGTCTAAGGCCCCATAAAGTACATAAATTTTTATACCCTCCACCATAGGATGGGGGTATACTGATTTCGTCATTCTGTTTGTAACTACTCGAAATATTCGTCTGAGACCCCATAAAGTATATATATTCTTGATCGTTGCGACATTTTATGTCGATCTAGCCATGTCCGTCCGTCCGTCTGTCTGTCGAAATCACGCTAACTTCCGAAGTAGTAAAGCTAGCCGCTTGAAATTTTGCACAAATACTTCTTATTAGTGTAGGTCGGTATTGTAAATGGGCCATATCGGTCCATGTTTTGATATAGCTGCCATATAAACCGATCTTGGGTCTTGACTTCTTGAGCCTCTAGAGTGCGCAATTCTTATCCGATTGGAATGAAATTTTGCACGACGTGTTTTGATGATATTCAACAACTGTGCCGAGTATGGTTCAAATCGGTCCTGATATAGCTCGATCTTGGGTCTTGACTTCTTGAGCCTCTAGAAGGCGCAATTCTTATCCGACTGGAAAGAAATTGTGCACATAGTATTTTGTTATGATACCTTTAACATTTGTGCCAACTATGGTTCAAATCGGTTAATAACCTGATATAGCTGTCATATAAACAGATCTGGGGACTTGACTTCATGAGCCTTTAGAGGTCGCAATTATTATCCGATTTGAATGAATTTTTGCACATAGTATTTTGTTATAATACCTTTAACATTTGTGCCAACTATGGTTCAAATCGGTTAATAACCTGATATAGCTGTCATATAAACAGATCTGGGGACTTGACTTCATGAGCCTCTAGAGGTCGCAATTATTATCCGATTTGCCTGAAATTTTGTACGACGTATTCTCTCATGATCATCAACATACGTGTTTATTATGGTCTGAATCGGTCTATAGCCCGATACTGCTCCCATATAAATCGATCTCTCTATTTTGCTTCTTGAGCCCCCAAAAGGCGCAATTCTTATTCGAATTGGCTGACATTTTACACAGGTCTCCAACATATAATGGCAGAGCAAATCTTTTCTTATATCCTTTTTTGCCTAAGAAGAGATGCCGGGAAAAGAACTCGACAAATGCGATCCATGGTGGAGGGTATATAAGATTCGGCCCGGCCGAACTTAGCACGCTTTTACTTGTTGATCTTCTCGTCGTTCTGAATCGATCTAGCCATGTCCGTCTGTCGAAATCATGATAGAGCTCGAACGCGTAAAGCTAGCCGCTTGAAATTTTGCACAGATACTGATATCGATGTAGGTTTTTGGGGATGCAAATGGGCCATATTGGTTCAGTTTTAGATATAGCTCCCACATAAACCGATCCCGCGATTTGACTTCTTGAGCCCCTGGAAGCCGCAATTTGGCTGAAATTTTGCAACAACAACTGCGCCAAGTACGGTTTAAATCGGTCCATAAATAGATACAGCTCAAATATAAACCGATCTCTCGATTTGACATCTTGAGCCCTTGAAGGCCGCAATTTTTGTCCGATTTGGCTAAATTTTGCACGTGGTGTTCTGTTATGACTTTCAATAACTGTGCTAAGTACGGTTTAAATCGGTCTATAACCTGATATAGCTCCCATTTAAACCGATCTGATGATTTGATTTTTGAGCCCCTGAAGCAGCTATTTTTGTCCGATTTGGCTGAAATTTTGCATGTGGTGTTTCCTTATGACTTCCAACAATTGTGCTCGGTCTCTCGATCATCCTTGTTCGGTTCCTAGAAGCTTTAATTTTTGCTGGTTTGACAGAAGTTTGGTAGGTAGAATAAAATTATGCACTACAACTTAATATATTTTGTATAAATTTTCAGCAGAATCCATGGTGGTGGGCTCCCAAGTTTCGGCCAAACTTAGCACCCTTTAGCTTGTTTTTTTAATATCTTGAGAAAATTTTTCTTAAATTTCCTCAAACAAAATTTTAAAATCTATTTTAGCATGCCCATATTGGCCACTACCGTATTCCCGGGAATTGTAGGTTTCGAAAAAGAGGGAATTTCCAGGATTTCTCGGCTCGGGATTTCCCTTTGCAAAACCCAATGCTTACAATAAAGACCTGCCCAACAAAAATTCCAATAAAAATAAACTTGGAACTCTTCGAAAGTAGTTTGTTTGCTTTTTTTCTCGTTTATTGGTTTTTTCTGTGCCTGCCTGTATTCTGCAGGAGTTTGTTTTTTCCTTATATTTTTGTGCTTACGTTCAGTGTTTAGGGTTCGTTTGAGGCATGCCATGACGGATAGGACAAAAGGCCACATACAGTCACACTTTCCTCCTATTCCAGTGTCTCCAATCGAAGGAAATGATTGTCTTTAAAAACCCCTCAATGAAATTACTATAACAATAAAATTAAATGTGTGAATGCTTGGGATTTGTAGATTTGAAGTCTCAAGAACTTGATGATATCCTTTGAACTTTCTCTTTACCAATATATGATACGCCACGGCGGCTGCGTCTAAGTAGACCTTTATAAATAACCACGAGTTACAAGAAAACATGTAAACCACTCACTGGAAAAAAGGTTATCGTATAATGTAGGAAAAAATTTAACCAAAATTGGTATAACAATACTACAATATTACGCTTTATGAAAAATTTCTTTCTATTATGAAATTTTGCCAAACTACAGGAACATATCCTATTTGAAAGAGATTGCAATTAGCTCATATACTTAAAGTGGGTTTGGAAATGTCCTAAAATTTTTTTCTTTACAACCAGTTTAAAAAACTTTAATTCTCTTTCAAGAATGCTCTCGGAAGGGAGAATTACATCCCTAATTGTAGTCTGTGACATACCAATAAAAAAAAATTTTATGAAAAACAGTTTTTAGCAAATGTGTAAATGCAGTTTTAAGCCATTTCAATAGCATCTTGTAACATGTTTCGTTATGACATTTTTTATAAATTTTCATTAACGATTTTTCGAAGACGAATGTGTGTTGTCTGTCTTTTTATACCCACCACCGAAGGATGGGGGTATATTCATTTTGTCATTCCGTTTGCAACACATCAAAATATCCATTTCCGATCCTATAAAGTATATATATTCCTGATCAGCGTAAAAATCTAAGACGATCTAGCCATGTCCGTCCGTCTGTCCGTCTGTCTGTTGAAATCACGCTACAGTCTTTAAAAATAGAGATATTGAGCTGAAATTTTGCACAGATTCTTTTTTTGTCCATAAGCAGGTTAAGTTCGAAGATGGGCTATATCGGACTATATCTTGATATAGCCCCCATATAGACCGATCCGCCGATTTAGGGTCTTAGGCCCATAAAAGCCACATTTATTATCCCATTTTGCTGAAATTTAGGACAGTGAGTTGTGTTAGGCCCTTCGACTTCCTTCGTCAATTTGGCCCAGATCGGTTCAGATTTGGATATAGCTGCCATATAGACCGATCCTCCGATTTAGGGTCTTAGGCCCTTAAAAGCCACATTTATTACCCGATTGTGCTGAAATTTGGGACAGTGAGTTGTCTTAGGCCCTTCGACATCCTTCGTCAATTTGGCCCAGATCGGTTCAGATTTGGATATAGCTGCCATATAGACCGATTTTTTGATTTATGGTTTTGGGCCCATAAAATGCTCATTTATTGTCCGATGTTGCGAAATTCGGGACAGTGAGTTGCGTTAAGCCCCTTGACATACTCCTGCAACATCGCACAGATCGGTCCATATGTGGATATAGCTGACATATAGACCGATATCTAGGTTTTAGGTTTTGGTGCCATAAAAGACGCATTTATTGTCCGATGTCGCTGAAATTTGAGATAGTGAGTTTGGTTATGCTCTTCGACGTCCTTCTTCAATTTGGCCCAGATCGGTCCAGATTTGAACATAGCTGCCATATTGACCGATCTCTCGATTAAGGGTTTTTGGGCCCATAAAAGAAGCATTTATTATCCGATTTCGCTGAAATTTTGGATAGTGCTTTGTGTTAGGCTCTTCGACATGTTTATGCAACTTGGTCCAAATTGGTCCAGATTTGGGTATAGCTGCCATGTGGACCGATATCTCGATTTAAAGTCTTGGCCTCCTAAAAGGCGCATTTATAATCCGATTTCACTGAAATTTGACACAGTGACTTATGTTAGGCTTTTCGACATCCGTGTCGTATATAGATCAGATCGGTTTATTTTTAGATATAGCTAGTGTACTTAATAATATTTGGTCCAAATCGGAACATATTTTGATATAACTGATATGGGACATAAAGTATGAAATTTTCACCGAATTTTGATGAAAGGTGGTTAAATATATACCCGAGGTGGTGGGTATCCAAAGTTCGGCCCGGCCGAACTTAACGCCTTTTTACTTGTTATTTAAACGCGTGGGTTTTTTTTATTTGTGGCACATTATATGTGTCTGCACACGAAATTGTAGGATTATTTTTGTAGGCCTTTATTGTTAGACACGCGTGCATTGTGGCGTGTCGCCCTTTGGCTGTTTACTTTATTATTTAACAATTTCCTGTATTACTGTATAGAATACAGTAATTAATTACCACGGTTATTAACCCGTGGTAAAAATAGGGTACTACATTTTTTGAAATCTGAAGAGAGGGCGGACCCTCCCCCTTACCCTAATTTTCAGAAACACCAGATCTCAGAGATGGGTGGTGCGATTTAAGCGAAATTTTGTGTGCTCTCATATAGTACCCTAAAAATAAAAATTTGGGAACCCAATTTCGGATGGGGTACCTAGGGGATCCGCACCCACCCTAAAACCTACCAACCATATATTTAAACCAATTACCACAATATGGGACTCAAATGAAAGGTATTTAGGATAAGAAAACGTATCTGATATCCAATTGTCTGACCAAGTGCTAGGGGGACCACCCCAAGCCTCAAAACACCCCTAAATCGGACATGTTTACCGACTATGGCAATATGAGACTCAAATGAAAGGTCTTTGGGAATAAAGCACGAATTTGATATCAATATTCGGGAAAAGTGTCTATGGGGCCACCCCACCCCCCCCCCACCCCCACAGCACCAGTTAAATAGTAAGTATTTTCTGATTATTCCAATATGAGGCTCCACTAAGAGGGTTTTTAAAGTGGATCACGAATCCGATATATATTTTCAAGGCCAACTCACTGAGTGGCCACCCATCCCCCAAAAAACCCCCAAAGGGAAAAAAATTTTTCGACCATGCCAATATGTGGCTCAAATGAAAGGTATTTGAGACTAGAAAACGAATTTGATAACGTATTTTGGGGCCATGTGTTTGGGTGAGGCCTCATTCTGTAAACTCCTCTTAATCCAATGGCAATGTGGGGTTTAAATAAATGGTTTTGGGAGAAGAGCACGATGCTGACATTTTTTCAGGGCCAAGTATCTGGGGGACCACCTCTCCCAGAATAAACACCACTAAATCAGACATCATGAGAAAACCGGGTTGAAATGAAGTATTTTAAGAATGGAGTACACCTTACATTCAAACATAAATTCGTAGACCAATAAAGTTCATGTGGGATTCAGAGAAAGGCACTTATATTGTTAAACTGTTAGCCATGCGATATACTATTTTCGTAGCATGGTATTGTCGAAAATAAATATTCCAAGGAAACTTTTGTTCCATATAAAGTAAAAGAAGGCGCAACGGAGCGGACCCGGGTCAGCTAGTTTTATATATAACAAGTAAAAGCGTGCTAAGTTCGGCCGGGCCGAATAGTTTTAGATACAAACTTCTCTTGTGTAAGTTTCAAGTCTAACTGAATCTTTATTTCAAATTTTCCTTAACGCTAGCTTAATAAATAAATGTTTACAATTAGCTGATGAATTCTTCATAGTATATGTTTTCATTATGGCTCGCTATGGGTGGTCAAATGATATTTGCATTGATCTCTGTTTCTCTGTGGCTGGTTGGGGTAAATGGATTTTGTATATACAAAATCCATTTGCGACAATTTCGTTGATCATGGATTTTTGCTAATGCTGCAAAAATCCATAGTCATAATGAATTAAAATTCTGCGGACAGCGTGGGTGGCCCTGTAACTCCCCCAACGCTTGTTTCGGGCTCCGTCCTCGGAGTCGATGATAGATTTAACTTAAATCTTTTTACACTTTGATATGAAATAAGTATAATTATAATTGATATTAACAAATACAGACATGTATAATGGTAATTTGACACTTTTTGATGTTTTTCAATTTTGTTTCTATTTTGGACATTTTTTGTGTCCAATATTTCCATAGTAAGTTCTTCTTTGGTTGTATTTGTAAATGGTATAGCTTTAATAAACTCAGGGTTTAAATAATGGTGTTTAATAGTGTTTTCGACATTTGTAAAAGATTGATTTTTAAGGTATAAAGTACAATTTTTGTATTTAATCCATTTTGTTCCTTCTACAAAAATATTATGACCACAAGTAGTTTTCATTTTGGTTTTATGAAATTTCTGTATTACAATAGAGCCTGGCGTTATAATTTTTATTGTTTCTTCTGCTTTTTTCTTAATTCTAATGCAATTTTTTATTATGGATTTTGTAAAAATATCGATAATACATTCATCATTTAATTTTACAAGATTGCTTGCTTTTTCCGATTTCTCATTAAATTCGTAAACAATACCGTCTTTTAACAATATTTCTTTGTGCTTAAAACTAATTGTTTCATTTTTATCATCCAAAATTTCAAAAAGACGATATTTTTCATATTTTTCTTTTCCGTATTTAGGAATTAATAGAGTAAATATAATAATATTATGCTTATATAGTAATGACACTAAATCAATATTTTTAAATTCTTCGTCAGATTCTATCAGTTTTCTTTCTTGGTCTGTCAAAATATTTCTTGTGAGGATACCTAATCGGCTGGTCAAAATAACGTCCTCTATTGTGTCGATAAAATGAAGTAAAGAATTAATGTCATTGTGTATTTGAAAACATACTTTCAAATAGTAATAATGTTCCCTAATCTGAGTATTTAATACAAGACTTTTTATTTGGCTGGAAATATATCTTTCAATATTCAAAATATTTTTGTTTAGAATTTCTATCTGTTCCTGTAATTCCTTGTTTATTTTAATTTGTTTGTTATTTTCATTAATAAGTTCGGTATTTTCTGTATCTAAATTATGTAATGCATTATAGATTGCTTTTTCATCCTCACTGTCCATGGTTCCTGCAATAACTTTTAATGTTTTCCCTAATAAGTCAATTAATCCTCTTTTATTTCTTATTTTTGGTGTTAAAGCTTTAAGTTTTGTATCCAGTTCCCTAAAATTCCTAAGCAACGTCCTATGTATATAGTCATTTTTTGTGTCACTTGGTAGCGTTTCATTTAACATCTTAATATTAACTTCTATTTGGTTTCTAGCAACTTCTAGTTCTGTTATATTAATTATGTGTAATACTTTCATATTATACTCAATAAGCCGCACTTCATCCACTTTGATTGGTAAATAACCATTGTTGTTGTCCAAATCGATTATTTCGATATTCTCCGCATGAATTCCATATATCAAAATTATTAGTACCAACAAAGTTGTCATTGTGATCTAATAGAATATAAGATCAAGGAAGACCAATTTAGACAATTATAATAATTATTTGTTATTTAGATATATATATATATATGTATAAAATTAATGCAGTAATCTTTAAAATTCGATTTTATGCTCCTGTATTGTTGCTACTAATTATTTCGTTTAACAGCATTACCCCTTCTAGTGGTTTGTTGCACTGGGAATCTTACGTTCTGTGCGTTTTGGAATTTCTTTTTCTTTTTAACATGTGTTTTATAATAAATTTGTTTTGAATTTTGGTCTTTTAAATGAGAGTCGTCAATTTTCCTTCCTTCTATTTTCCTGAATTTCTGATAATTTTTGCCTCCTCTAGTCTCTTTGATATAATTGATGCCGTCTTCTAGAATTTTTTCTCCTATCCTTGATTCATTCAGTTTATTAATTACTTGTTCCTTTTTCTTTAGCATCCTATCATATATATCCGGGTATTGAGATTCATTAATCTTCCCTTGAATAAAATCAATTGGTTTTATATTTGTTGTACTATGTATAGTATGGTTGTAGAAACCATTTATTTGAATCATCTGTTCTTCTATAGAAATGTCAATTTTGCTTTGCTTGAGAATTCTTAAATGTTCATTGATAGTATTATGTAGCCTTTCAATATCGCTATTGCTATTATGATTTAAACTTGATGTAAAGTTAATTTCAATATTCTTTTCTTTTAAGAACTCCATCATTCCATGTGATTTCATTCCGAGTTCGTTATCTGTTACAATTTTTTCAATATTTCCATAAGAGCTTAAATATCTTAAGATGCATTTCCTAAATTCGGGGTCTGATCTATTGGTAACACGAGTTATAAGTGCTACTTTACTAAATTTGTCTATCATGGTAACAAATATACTTTTATTTATGGAATAAAATACATCCATATGGATAATTTCATGTGGTCTTCTAGGGGTTTCAGATATTTTATAAGGAACTAGATCTGGATTCCTTTCGTATTTTGACAGCATACAAACTTCACAATTGTTTATAAATTCCGATACTTTCTTATACAAATATGGGTAATAATATTTATCTTTAATTTCTTTGTAGTTTTCATTGCATCCTCTATGGTTATTTTTCAAATGTTCATTAGAGATTATCTCTTCTAAATACTCCTCGTCGAGGATATCAATTAATTTCTTGAGACATCTGACAATTTTTAGATTACTATAATCTTTAAATAAGATTGATTTTAATTTATTAAATATGTCATCATCTACAAATAGTGCGTTTGTTTTTTCGTGATCAAAATGATTTTCTATAATTGTTTTCAGGAAATCATCGTCAAATTCCTTTGCCTTTATTACTTTTCTTTTGTGGTTATGTATGACTGAGTTTCTAATTGATACAGCGCCTGATATTATTTTTTGAAATATAACTTGATTGTCATAAATATTTATTGGTTTTTGCAATTCCTTAATTGAATTTAGATTTTCATTATTGTTAAAATTTTGATTTGATGATATGGTATTATTAATTTCAATTCTACTAAGACAGTCTGCCACCTTATTTAGGTGTCCTTCTTTATAGTTTATTTCATAATCATACTCTCCTATTTGAAGTCTCCACCGCATTAATTTCGAATTTGGCTCTTTTAAGTTATTTAACCATATTAGTGGTTTGTGGTCAGTAAAAAGTTTAATTTTCCTGCCATAGACATATGGCCTAAATTGTTTTAAACACCATACAATTCCAAGACATTCTTTCTCAATGGTGGAATAGTTTATTTCGTGTTCATTCAAAGTTCGAGATACGTATGCAATCGGTTTATCGTTCTGCGATAGAACTCCTCCAATAGCAACATTGCTCGCATCCGTAGTAATTTCAAAAGGTAAACTGAAGTCGGGATAAACTAATATTGGAGCATGAACCAACTTTTCCTTCAAAATGTTAAATGCATCGATGTAATTTATATCTTTTATATCTAAAATCGAGTCCTTTTTCAAGTATTTAGTCATGGGTTTAGTAATGTGTGCATAATTTTTTATGAATCTTCTATAATAGCCCGTCATTCCCAAGAATCTTTTTATTTCCTTTTCAGTTCTAGGAATTTGTAATTTTCTTATAACTTCAATTTTAGCTTGGTTCGGGGACACGCCTTCTTCATTTACTGTATGACCCAAAAATTCGACTTCTTTCCTGAAAAATTCACATTTATCTAATTGAATTTTGAGCCTTGCATTTCTTAATTTGTTAAGCACTGATTTCAAATTTTTTACATGTTCTTCTAGTCCATTGGAAAATACAATAATATCATCCATATAAACCATACACTCCCTTTTCGAAACATTTTCCCTTAAAATATTATCTACCAATCGTTGAAAAGTGCTCGGTGCATTTTTCAACCCGAATGGCATTCTATTAAATTCATAATGGCCGTTATCTACTGAAAATGCAGTTTTTTGTCTGTCCTTTTCATGGACTTCGATTTGGTGAAAACCGCTTTTGAGGTCAAGAATAGAAAAATAATTCGATTTTCCTAACTTGTCTAATATATCTGTTATATTTGGAATCGGATAATTATCCTCAATGGTTTTATCATTTAATTTTCGATAGTCAATGACTAATCTAAATTTCTTCATGCCCGATGCATCTGATTTCTTTGGTACAACCCAAACAGGACTGTTGTATGGACTACTGCTCGGTGCAATAATTCCATTACTTAACATTTCCAAAATCTGTTTTTGGATTTCATCTTTGTATATATAAGGGTACCGATAAATTTTACTTCTTATTGGTATTTCATCAGTGGTATCTATAGTATGCTTAATTTCGTGGGTAAAAGTCAATTTTCCATTATCAGAAAGTAAAACCTTAAAATCCCTAATTAGTTTCTCCAATTCTAATCTCTCCTTAGAATTAAGGTGTTCGGTTCTAATTTTCTTTAGAACTGAATCAACATCTATAATTTCGCTATTGATTTTTCCACTAATATCATTAATATTATGAATTTCCGAAATTTCTTCATACGTCAAAATCACTCCTGTATCTAAAACAATAGGTTTATTTGATTTATTATTAATCTTTACACACACTTCTCCATTTTCACATTTATAAAGACCTTCATTGAGAATTATTCCATTACCCTGCATAATATTATTAATTAATACGTCTCCATTTTCTAAAGGAAGACATATTTTACAATCTTGCTCTCCCGGTGGAATAGTTATCTTTACTTTCGTCGTTATTTTCTCAGAAAGTAATGGCAGTTTTGAACCATTTAGAAGTAAATACATCCCTTCGTAATTTATAATCGCTTTATTTTTCAATAAAATGTCGTTGCCTATTAATCCTTCAAAATTATTATTAAAATTGTAAACATAAAATTCAAACATTTGATTTGGCAAATTAAATTCCCTGAAAGCCTTCACCACGGCTTTATGTGTAACTATATGTGAATTTTTTAAAGCTAACATTTCCTTTGGTCCTTTTAATTGTACTATTTTACTTTGATGAAAAACATTTGGATTCACTAAGGAGTTTGTGGCTCCTGTATCAATCAAAAATTTGCACTTGTTAATTACTATGTAGGTGAGTTCATTGGAGCTGTCTGACAAAAATTTCCAATATCCATTGGTGTTGGTCTATCACTATCATTTATTGGCTGATTAGTTGAATCACTGCTAACGGTGTTATTTTGAAACGGGTTGTTTCGATTATTACTATCATTCTGTCTCGGAATATAATTTTGATATTGATCCTGATATCTGGTATAATTTTGATTCTGATGTTGATTTTGTCTGTGTCTTTGATTTTGATATTTATAGTTTTGATTTTTATTAAAGTTCGTATTTTGATTCACGCTTTTATTTCTATTGTCATGAGTAGAATTTGTTTCGTTTTTATTTGGAATTGGATTAGGATTATAGAAAGCATAATTCGTATCGTAAAGTATTTTCATCGCATTCTCGATATTATTTGGATTTCTACAAATTATAATGGAACGCATTGGTTCAATTAATTTGTTTTTAAATACGTCCAATGCTACCCTTTTATTAGCTGCAATGAGAGCATTGTAGCCCGCTTCGTTTTGATGTAATGATCGAGTTTTCATGTTAAGTCTTCTGAGATAAGTTATTATCTCGTCATAAAAATTCTTTGCATTAGTTTTAAATTTAACTGATCTTAATTTATCATATAACTGTTCATCTGTTAATCTATCGCCAAAGTTGTTAATAAGGGTTTCTTTTAGCTCTGTCCATCTTGTAAGGTGATTGTTTATTTCGGAAATGTCCTTAGCCGGTCCACTTAGTTTTGACTTAATTATGTCTAAAAATATTCCCTTCGACAAGTCATCATAGGTTTCTAAAATTTGCGTAATTCTGTCAACTAAGTCAATAAAGGTGTAGAGTTCGCTAAAACTACCGTTATAAACCGGTAATTTTGATAAATACTTTATAGGGTCAACCGTGACTGCGTTAAGTGCCATTTTACTATTATTTAAATTTTTTTTGTCTAAATTAAAACTTTTTCTTTGCTGATTTTTTTTTTTATCAGAAACAATTTTTTTTTAGCGTAAAATTTTCACAATTTTTTTTCACAATTTCTTAATATTCACTATTATTTTCTTATTAGTTACCATAAATTAGAGTTATCAGAAACAATTTTTTTTTTAGCGTAAATTTTTCACAATTTTTTTTTTCACAATTTCTTAATATTCAATATTATTTTCTTATTAGTTACCATAAATTAGAGCTGGTATGTTTCTCCCTCTTTCTTCCTTTATCCGTCGTATGGTTTTTCCTGCTGCCCGGACAAAACCTTTTCCTGGATTCCGAAAGTAAATCCTTTTCGAGGATTTATGTTTTCATCCTTTTTCTTCCTTTATCCGTCGTATGGTTTTTCCTGTTGCCCGGACAAAACCTTTTCCTGGATTCCGAAAGTAAATCCTTTTCGAGGATTTATGTTTTCATCCTTTTCCTGGATGGTGTTGAGTCGTGGATACCTTGTAGGATCGCAATCGACTGCGCCAGTTTTAGATACAAACTTCTCTTGTGTAAGTTTCAAGTCTAACTGAATCTTTATTTCAAATTTTCCTTAACGCTAGCTTAATAAATAAATGTTTACAATTAGCTGATGAATTCTTCATAGTATATGTTTTCATTATGGCTCGCTATGGGTGGTCAAATGATATTTGCATTGATCTCTGTTTCTCTGTGGCTGGTTGGGGTAAATGGATTTTGTATATACAAAATCCATTTGCGACAATTTCGTTGATCATGGATTTTTGCTAATGCTGCAAAAATCCATAGTCATAATGAATTAAAATTCTGCGGACAGCGTGGGTGGCCCTGTAACTCCGAATCCCATATACCCTCCACCATGGATCGCATTTGTCGTGTCCTTTTTCCGGCATCTCTTCTTAGGCAAAAAAGGATATTAGAAAAGAGTTGCTCTGCTATTAAAACGATATCAAGATATGGTCCGGTTCGGACCACAATTAAATTATATGTTGGAGACCTGTGTAAAATTTCAGCCAATTCGTATAAGAATTGCGCCCATTGGGGCTCATGAAGTAAAATAGAGAGAACGATTTATATAGGATCTGTATCGGGCTATTGACCGATTCAGACCATAATAAACACGTTTGTTGATGGTCATGAGAGGATCCGTCATACAAAATTTCAGGCATATCGGATAATAATTGCGACCTCTAGGGGTCAAGAAGTCAAGATCCCAGATCGGTTTATATGGCAGCTATATCAGGTTATGAACCGATTTGAACCTTATTTGACACAGTTATTGAAAGTAAAAATAAAATACGTCATGCAAAATTTCATTCAAATCGGATAAGAATTGTGCCCTCTAGAGGCTCAAGAAGTCAAGACCCCAGATCGGTTTATATGGCAGCTATATCAGGTTATGGGCGGATTCGAGCCATACTTGGCACACTTGTTGGGTATCATAACAAAACACGTCGTGCGAAATTCCATTCCAATCAGATAAGAATTGCGCCCTCTAGAGGCTCAAGAAGTCAAGACCCAAGATCGGTTCATATGGCAGCTATATCAGGTTATGGACCGATTTGAACCATACTTAGCACAGTTGTTGGATATCATAACAAAACACGTCGTGCAAAATTTCATTCTGATCGGGTAAGAATTGCGCACGCTAGAGGCTCAAGAAGTCAAGACCCAAGATCGGTTTATATGGCAGCTATATCAGGTTATGGACCGATTTGAACTATACTTGGCACATTTGTTGGATATCGTAGCAAAACACGTCGTGCAAAATTTCATCCAAATCGGATAAGAATTGCGCACTCTAGAGGCTCAAGAAGTCAAGACCCAAGATCGGTTTATATGGCAGCTATATCAGGTTATGAACGGATTTAAACCATACTTGGCACAGTTGTTGGATATCATAAGAAAACACGTCGTGCAAAATTTCATTCCAATCGGATAAGAATTGCGCACTCTAGAGGCTCAAGAAGTCTAGACCCAAGATCGGTTTATATGGCAGCTATATCAAAACATGGACCGATATGGCCCATTTACAATACCAACCGACCTACACTAATAATAAGTATTTGTGCAAAATTTCAAATGGCTAGCTTTACTCCTTCGGAAGTTAGCGTGCTTTCGACAGACGGACGGACGGACGGACAGACGGACGGACATGACTAGATCGACATAAAATGTCGCGACGATCAAGAATATATATACTTTATGGGGTCTCAGACGAATATTTCGAGTAGTTACAAACAGAATGACGAAATTAGTAAACCCCCTATCTTATGGTGGAGGGTATAAAAATCAATTTGTAATTGTTTGTAGTTTTGTTTGTTTGTTTTTTTTTTGTGTTCCTTGCAGACTCAGAAACGGCTGAACCGATTTTCTTGAAATTTTCACAGATGGTGCATAATGGCCCCGAGGTGAAAATAGGGTACTACATTTTTTGATATTTGAAGGGGGGGGCGGACCCTCCCCTTACCTTAATTTTCTGAAACGCCAGATCTCGGAGATGGGTGGTGCGATTTAAGCGAAATTTTGTGTGCTCTCATATAGTACCCTAAAAATAAAAATTTGGTATCCAAATTTGGGATGGGGTACCTAGGGGGGCCGACCCACCCTAAAACCTACCAAACATATATTTAGACCAACCACGACAACATGTGGCTCAAAAGAAATGTATTTTGGATAAGAAAACGTGTCTGATATCCAATTGTCGGATTAAGTGCTAGGGGGACTACCCCAAGCCCCAAAACACTCTTAAATCGGACATATTTACCGACCATGGCAATATGGGACTCAAATGAAAGGTATTTCCTAGTAGAATATGAATCTAATATTCAAATGTGTGGCCACGTTTCTGGGTGTCCACCCCTTCCCCAAAACAACCCCCAAACAGGACTTATTAACTGACCATGGGAATATGGGGCTTAAATAAAAGGAATTTAAGTTTATAATTCGAATCTGATATCCAAATATGGGCAAGTGTTTGGGGGCCGCCTCTCTCCAAAAACAACCCCCAATGGGGAAAAATTTACGACCATAGCAATATGGGGCTCAAATGAAAGGTCTTTGGGAGAAAAGCACGAATTCTATATCAATATTCGGGAAAAGTGTCTGTGGGGCCACCCCACCTCCACAACATCACCCAAATAGTAAGTATTTGCTGGCCGCCCATCCCCCCAAAAAACCCCCGAGCCGGTCATGTTAGCCGACTATGGAAATATGGAGCTCTGATATCAACATTAGGGACCAACTGTCTTAGAGACGTCCCACCACCATAACATTTCCCAAATAGGACGTATTTGCTCACCAAGACAATTTGGGTCTTAAAGAAAGTGGAACTAAATATTTATAGTTTTTAGGGCCATTGCCCCAAATTGGACATATTTCCTGACTTTTGCAATATGGAGTTTAAATGAGATTAGAAAACGAATTTGATATCCAATTTTGAGGCCAATGGCAGTATGGGATTCAAATAAGTGATATATAGTTATAAGAGAATGGAGCATGTTGATAATATATTTTCCGGGCTTGGTGTTTGGGTGACCACCCCATTCCACAAAACACTCTTAAATCGGACATATTTACCGACCATGTCAATGTGAAGCTTAAATGAAAGTTATTGGGGGGTAGAGCAAGTATTGATACCCACTTTCCGGACCAATTTTTTGGGGGTCTACCCTTTCCCAATATACCCCACAAACAGCAATTTTTTACTGAACATCGCAATATGGGACTTAAATAAAGTTATTTGAGAGTAGAATACGAATTTTATATCTAAATGTAAGACCATGTATATAGGGCTTCACCTCCAGAGGGTAAAAATTTGTCGACCACGCCAATATGTGGCTCAAATGAAAGGTATTTGAGATTAGAAAACGGTTGTGATAACCTTTTTTGGGGCCATGTGTTTGGGGGCCTCCTCATCATGTAAACTCCCCTAAACCAATGGCAGTATGGGGTTTAAATAAATGGAATTTGAAAGAAGAGCACGATGCTGATTTTTTTTCAGGGCCAAGGAGGACCACCTCACCCCCGAAAACACCCCTAAACACCCCCACCCACAAAAACCACAAGAGGACCGCTTTCGGCAATATGGGCATCAAATGAAAAGTATTTAAGAGTAGAGTACGAACTTGGCATTAAAATGTTACTCTAAGTGTCGGGGGCCCCCACCGCAAAAAACACCACCCATCAGGACACTTTAACCACTGTGAGCAACATGGGTATGAAACGAAAGTAGAAACAAATTTGACACAAAATTTTTTTTTGGGATCTGAGCAATCCCCCTCCCCCTATCCTATTCAAAAACAAGTAAAAGTGTGCTAAGTTCGGCCGGGCCGAATCTTATTTACCCTCCACCATGTATCGCATTTGTCGAGTTCTTTTCCCGAAGTCTCTTTTTAGGCAAACAAAGGAAAGGATAAAAGAAAAGAATTGCTATGCTATTGGAGCTATATCAAGTAATGGTCCGATTCGGACAATAATGGAATGAATGTTGGAGATCACAGTAGAAGTCATTATGAAAAATTTCATCCAAATCGAATAAGGATTTCGCCCTGTAGGGGCTCAAAAATAAAATACGGAGATCGTTTATAGGTGATCTGTATTAGGTTATAGACCAATTAAAACCGTATTTGACACGATCAAGGGAGAAGACGTTATACAAAATTTCACCCAAATGAGATAATAATTGCGCCCTATAGAGTCTCAAGAAGTCAGGATCCCAGATCGGTTTATACGGCAGCTATTTCAGGTTATGGACCGACTTAAACCATATTTTGCACAGTTCTTGAAAGTCATAACGGAACACGTCGTGCTAATTTTAGCGAAATTGGATAGGATTTGAGCCCTCTAAAGGCTCAATAAGTGAAGAACCCAGATCGGATTATGTAACAGCTATATCAGGTTATGCATCGATTTCACCCGTACTTTGCACAGATGTTGGAAATCATAATAAAACACCTCATGCAAAATCGGATAAGAATTGCGCCCTGTAGTGGCTCAAGGAGTCAAGATCCAAGATCGGTTTATATGGCAACTACACCAAAACATGGACCGATATGGTCCATTTACAATCCCAACCGATCTACACCTATATGAAATATTTGTGCATAATTTTAAGCGGCTAGATTTACTCCTTCGAAAGTTAGCGTGCTTTCGACAGCCAGGCAGACGGACGGACGGGCGGACAGACATGGCTAGATCGACATAAAATGTCATGACGATCAAGAATATATTTACTTTATGGGGTCTCAGACGAATATTTCGAGGAGTTACAAACAGAATGACGGAATTAGTATACCCCCATCCTATGGAGGAGGGTATAAAAAAAGGAATTAAAAATAATATATGAATAATATGAAATAATATTTGAATCAGGATAGAATAATGCAGAACAAGTAAAAGCGTACTAAGTTCGGCCGGGCCGAATCTAATATACCCTTTACCATGGATCGCATTTGTCGAGTTCTTTTCCCGGAATCTCTTCTTAGGTAAAGAAAGGATAAAAGAAAAGATTTGCTCTGCTATATTGCTTTGCGATATCAAGATATGGTCTGGTTCGAACCACAATTAAATTATATGTTGGAGATCTGTGTAAAATGTCATCCAATTTGAATATGAATTGCGCCTTTTGGGGAGTCAAGAAGTAAAATAGAGAGATCGATTTATGTGGCAGCTGTATCAGTCTATTGACCGATTCAGACCATAATAAACACGTATGATGATGGTCATGAGAGGATCTGTCATTCAAAATTTGAGGCAATTCGGATAATAATTGCGACCTCTAGAGGCTCAAGAAGTCAAGATCCCAGATCGGTTTATATGGCAGCTATATCAGGTTATGAACCGATTTAGACCTTATTTTGCATTGTTGTTGGAAGTCATAATAAAATACGTCGTGCAAAATTTCAGCCAAATAGGATGGGAATTGCGCCCTCTACACTAATAGAAAGTATTTGTGCCAAATTTCAAGCGGCTAGCTATTCTCCTTCGAAAGTAAGCGTGCTTTCGACAGACGGACAGACGGGTGGACATGGCCAGATCGACATAAAATGTCACAACGATCAAGAATATATATACTTTATGGGGTCTCAGACGAATAGTTCGAGTACTAACAAACAGAATGACGAAATTACCTACGGTGAAGGGTATAATAATATATAAAAAATATATAAAAATCAATTTGTATTTGTTTGTATGTTTGTGTGTTCCTTATAAACTCAGAAACGGCTGAACCGATTTTCTTGAAATTTTCACAGATAGTACATAATGACCCCGTGGTGAAAATATGGTACTACATTTTTTGATATCTGTAGGGGGGGCCGACCCTCCCCCTTACCTTAATTTTCAGAAACGCCAGATCTCGGAGATGGGTGGTGCGATTTAAGCGAAATTTTGTGTGCTCTCATATAGTACCCTAAAAATAAAAATTTCGTATCCAAATTTCGGATGGGGTACCTAGGGGGCTGCTCCACCCTAAAACCTACCAAACATATATTCACACCAATCACGACAATATGGGACTTAAAAGAAAGGTATTTTGGATAAGAAAACGTATCTGACATCCAATTGTCGCACTAAGTGCTAGGCGGACCACCCCAAGCCCCATAACACCCCTAAATTGGACATATTTACCGACCATGGCAATATGGGACTCAAATGAAAGGTATTTGCGAGTAGAATATGAATTTGATATCCAAATGTGGGACCACGTTTCTGGGTGTCCAACCCTTTACCAAAACACCCCCAAACAGAACTTATTTACTAACCGTGGCAATATGGGGCTTAAATAAAAGGTATTTGAATGTAGAATACGAATCTGATATCCAAATATGGGACAAGGTGTTTTGGGGGCCGCCAATCACCAAAAACATCCCCCAAAGGGGATAAATTTACGACCATACGATCATGTTTGCCGACTATGGCAATATAGGGCTCAAATGAAAACTATTTGGAAGTAGACCACTTATCTAATATCAACATTAGGGACCAAGTGTCTAAGAGACGTCCCACCACCATAACAACCCCCAAATAGGACGTATTTGCTCACCAAGACAATTTGGGTCTTAAAGAGAGTGGAACTAAATATTCGTAGTTTTTAGGGCCAATATCCCAAACCGGACATATTTGGTGACTTTTGCAATAAGGAGTTTAAATGAATAGAATAGAGCACGTTGCTGATGTATTTTCCGGGCTTAGTGTTTGGGGAACCGCCCCAATCCCCAAAACACGCCTAAATCGGGGATATTCAGCGACCATGTCAATGTGGAGCTTAAATGAAAGGAATTGGGAGGTAGAGCAAGAATTGATACCCATTTTCTGGGGGCCTACCCCTTTCCCAAAATACCCCACAAACAGCAATTTTTTAGTGACCATCGCAATATGGGGCTCAAATAAAGGTATTTGGGATTAGAATACGAATTTGATATCCAAATGTAGGTCCATGTATTTAGGGCATCACCCCTTTCCCAAAACACCCCCAAAGGGAACAAAATTTTCGACCATGCCAATATGTGGCTTAAATGAAAGGTATTTGAGATTAGAAAACGAATTTTATAACCTATTTTGGGGCCATGTGTTTGGGGGACGCCTCATCCTGGAAACTCCTCTTAAGCCAATGGCAATATGGGGTTTAAATAAATGGTATTTGAGAGAAGAGCACGATGTTTATATTTTCTCAGGGCCAAGTATCTGGGGAACTACCTCTCCCCCTAAAACACCACTAAATCATGCGCTGAAATAAAGTATTTTAAGAATGGAGTACACCTTACATCCAAACATAAATTCGTAGACCAATAAAGTTCATGTGGGATTCAGAGAAAGGCACTTATATTGTTAAACTGTTAGTAAAGCGATCTACTATTTTCCTAGCATGGTACTTCACTAAAAGATCTTCAATTGTCGAAAATAAATATTCCAAGGAAACTTTTGTTCCATATAAAGTAAAAGAAGGCGTAGCGGAGCGGGCCTGGGTCAGCTAGTAAATAATAAAGAATAAAAGGTCTTTGGTAGTAGAGTACACTTGTTACCCTCAAATTGGGATGGACATAGGAGGACCTGCAGATCTTTAAGAATGTGGTATCCCAAGTGGTAGCTTTGAAATATGATTTTGAATGTAATTAAGCAATACAAAAAAATTAATTAGTGTGAATCTGAACGAGACCCGTAGCTCTGAATATCTCCTTTAAAATACTTGACATAATGGGGCTCAAACAAAATCATGCTCTAGCACAAATCTTACTTCAGGGAGTATGAATCTGATATCCACTTTCGGGGCAAAGAGTTTGGCTACTCCAATCCACCACCAAATCCAAGAGAATGAAGTAGGTCTAACATCCGAACATTAATGGGCGGACCCACCCCTTACCCTAATTTGCAAAAACGTCAGATCTCGAAGATGCGTGCACCGATTTAAAAACACGAAATTGGTATAAAATGTTGGGGCAACTAACCTGGAGGGACACGCCATCTCAAAACCCACTGAACGGACATATTTACTGACTGGGACAATATGGGTATCTAATGAAAAGTATTTAAGAGTAGAGTATAAAAATAGGGTATAAAAATTTCACCCTTTGTGTGGTGGGTACCCTTCCCCTAAAAAACACCACCTAACAGGACACTTTTACCGCTTTGGGCAATATGGGTATCAAATGAGAGGTATTGAAAAGTAGAGTACGAACTTGGTATAAAAATGTCACCAATAGTGTCGGGGGGCCCCCACCCCCACCACCCAACAGGACACTTTTACCACTTTGGGGAATATGGGTATCAAACGAAAGGCATTAAAAAATATAATAAAGAGCTGATGTAAAAATGTATTCCTTGGTATATGAGGCGCCCCCACCCCCAAAAATCGCCTAGGGCATATTTTCCAATGTGAACAATTTGGATAGCAAATGAAAAGTATTTAAAAATATGACAAATAGCTGATACAAAAATGTATCCCTTGGTAAATGAGGCGCCCCCACCCCCAAAAACCCCCCAGGACCGAACCGGCCCACCCACCTTATACGCTTCAATAAGACGTGTAGTTCCATCGGGATAATATGGGAATTCAGCAAATGGTTTATGACAGTAGAGTTCGAATCACGTCACACCCTGCTGTTCAGCCTGACATGTAGATCGCTTCTTGGGTCTGAGCGTCGGGGGGACCGATCCTCTCCTAATAATAAAAACAACACCAAAATGTTATGTAGGACGACCGACAATATATTGGGTTGCCCAAAAAGTAATTGATTTTTTTAAAGAAAGTAAATGCATTTTTAATAAAACTTAGAATGAACTTTAATCAAATATACTTTTTTTCTAAAGCAAGCAAAAAGTAACAGCTGATAACTGACAGAAGAAAGAATACAATTACAGAGTCACAAGCTGTGAAAAAATTTGTCAACGTCGACTATATGAAAAATCCAAGTTATTACTTTTTGGGCAACCCAATATTGTTTACAAATGAAAGGACGTGTCAGAGGGCAATTGCCCTCCCATCCTACCCAGAAAAAAGAAACTAAAAACAAAAAATTATCCTGATCAGAATAGAATAGGACAGCAATAAAAGGTCTTTGGTAGGAGAGTACACTTTTTACCCTCAAATTGGGATAGACATAGGAGGACCTGCGGATCTTTAAAAATGTGGTATCCCAAGTGGTAGCTTTGAAGTATGATTTTGAATGTAGATAACCAATACAAAAAAATTACTTAGTGTGGATCTGAATGAGACCTGTAGCACTGTTCCCGGCACGATGCAGATATTATTTCAGAGTTCGTCACTTAAACTCCCTTCAAACCTTCCACGTTTGTCTACTATGGCAATAAGGGGCTAAAATACAATAATATGTATTTGAAAATAGAAAACGAATTTGATATTCAATTTGAGACCATGTGTTTGGTAGTCTCACCCCATAAACTCCCCTAAACCAAGTGCAATGGCGGCTCATATAAAACGAATTTAACAGTAGAGCACGATGCTGATCTTTTTTCAGGATGGGTGGCCGCCCCACTCTGCATACCTCTCAAACTGGACATATTTGTGGATTATGGCAAAATGGGCTCAAATCTGATATCTGTTTTATGGCCAATTGTTTGTGGGACGACTCATCTCATAAATTTCCCCTGAACCCCACATATATACCGACTACAGCAAAATATAGCTCAAATGTGGTTTTTGGAAGTAGAGTATGAATCTTATATCCACTTTCGGGGCAAAGGGTTTGATCACTCCAATCCACCATCAAAACCAAGAGAGTGAAGGAGTTATAACATCCAAACTTTAAAGGGTGGACCCTCTCCTTACCTTTTTACAAAACTGACAGGTCTCGGAGGTGGGTGGGGCGATTTACGCGAAATTAAATTTATTTATGGTAGCTCAAAAGTAGAAATTTGGTACACTTATTTAAGGTGCGATGTCTAGGGCGGCCGCCCCACCTCCAAAGCCTGCCAAATGGAAATTTAAACACTATTAGGCTCAAATGAAAGGTATTTGACACAAGGCGACGATTCTGATACATGGGTGTCCACCTCACCCCCAAAAATACCCCCATACCGGACATATTTTCCAACTATAGCAATATAAGGCTCAAATGAAAGAAATTTGGGAGTATAGCACCAACGTGATATTCAAATTGGGGCGAAATATCTGAAAGACCGTACCGGCACCCCCAAACCGGACTTTTTTCATGATCGTGTCAGTATAGGGCTCAGATAAAATAAGAGAGTGAAAGAAGGCGTAGCTAGCCGGCGCTATCCACCTAGTTTTCTCTAAAAACAATATTTCGATAAAAGTTTCTCCAAGAAAAATTTCGCCGAATCTTTGACTGTATTATTTTTTAATTTTTCCTTTTTTCCATTTAAGCTCGAGGTCTGTCTGTATTTTATTTAGTTTATTTATCAATTTTTTAATGGAATGCATTTTGAAGAGATGGTTTATTAAAAAACAAAACACGATTTTTGTTTACGAAATATCGATAAATAATTTAAATAACAAACAAAAAGAACACGAGCTTAAACTCAAAACCAGCAAAATTTAAAACAACAGTCTTCTATAAAAATAACAATATTTTATTTTTTTATAATAAAAAATTTTAAATTCATTTTTGTTGAGACCATTTTCATTAATTTATCCGGAGTCAGACTCCGACTCCAGGCAAAATTGCTTTTATTCCTGAATATTAAAACCTTGGGTAAAGTATAAATGCTAAATATATATATTTTTACTGTCTAATGATAACCAAACCCTAATTTTATTTATTCTCCTTTTACCTGATACGTTGAAATTAATTGTCATAAAACAGGAAAAATAGAATAATTTATAAGAAATACTTGACTATTTCCAAATTTATACATAGTTAATGAAGGGTTGTCATAGGTCAATTTTACTCTCATCTAGTTAATTTTCATTCGTTTGGAGTTCACTTTTGTTAAGTGTACTTGCTTTGGTTGACGAAAGAAGTGTAGGCTCATTGTCGGACTTATTTGCTCTTCAAAGACATTATTGGGTTTGGTATTTCTACTTCATTTTCATTGCACATTAACCAAACGTTTCGTAAAGAATTTAAGGCAGCCATATGAATGCTAAAGTGGGGTAAAAATTGAGCAATCCGAATGCTAAAAACGTCTAGTAAGAAAATCGGATAATATGGAACCTACCTGCACCAATAAAATGTATTTGAGCAGCAGATCAAGCGACTAAATTTAATATGTCGAAAGTAAGCGTGCTTTTGACCGACAGACACTGAAAATATGGTGTCGTATTATGTAGTAAAAATTTACCCACAATTGGTTTAAAAATTTTATTATGGTTAATGAAAATGTTGTCTTTTTTATGAATTTGCGGCAACATTCAACAACATCATATTTAAAACAAATTGCAAAAATTAGTTCATATGTAGTCCAGGACACTAGTTCCAAACCTGTTTATTCACTAGCTCCAAAGTAACCAGGAATTGTTCCACTTTTTTTATACTCACCACAGAAGGATGGGGAAATATTATTTTAACATTCCGTTTGCAACACATCGAAATATCCGTTTCCGACCCTATAAACTACATATATTCTTGATCAGTGTAAGAATCTAAGACGATCTAGCCATGTCCGTCCGTCTGTCTGTTGAAATCACGCTACAGTCTTAAAAAATAGAGATATTAAGCTGAGACTTTGCACAGATTGTTTTTTTTTTTTTTTTTTGTTTAAAGCAGGTTAAGTTCGAAGATGGGCTGTATCGGACTATATCTTGATATAGCCTCCATATAGATCGATCGGCCGATTTAGGGTCTTAGGCCCGATGTCCGATTTCGCCGAAATTTGGTACAGTAAGTTGTGTTAAGCCCTTTGACATCCTTCTTCAATTTGGCCTAGATCGGTCCAGATTTAGATATAGCTGTCATATAGACCGATCTTTCGATTTAAGGTTTTGGGCCCATAAAATGCGCATTTATTGCCGATTTCGTCGAAATTTGACACAGTGACTTATGTTAGGCTTTTCGACTTTCGTGTCGTATATGGTTCAGATCGGTCTATATTTGGATATGGCTAGCAAAAAGACCAATATTTTTTCTGCAAAATTGAACAATGACTTGTACTTATTAGACCAATCAATATCCATATCGAATTTGGTCGAAATCGGACCATATTTCGATAAAGCTGCTATGGGGGCATAAATTATGCATTTTTATCGGATTCTGACATAAGGTGGTTTGTATTGGGTTGCCCAAAAAGTAATATAGTAATAATATAGTCGGCGTTGACAAATTTTTTCAACGGCTTGTGACTCAGTAATTGCATTCTTTCTTCTGTCAGTTATCAGCTGTTACTTTTAGCTTGCTTTAGAAAAAAAGTGCGCGAAATTTTGTTTACATTTGTTTGTTTGGCGTCAATTTTAATATGGGTACCACATGTATTGAAGGAAATTCATTTAACAAACCGAATCAACGCTTGTGATATGCACCTTAAACGCAATGAATTCGATCCGTTTTTAAAACGAATCATAACTGGAGATGAAAAATGGATTGTTTACAAAAACGTTAGTCGAAAACGATCATGCTGATATCCACCAAAAGAAGGGTATGCTGTCTGTTTGGTGGGATTGGAAGGGTGTGGTATATTTTGAGCTGCTTCCAAGGAACCAAACGATTAATTCGGATGTTTACTGTCAACAATTGGACAAATTGAATACAGCCATCAAGGAGAAGCGACCAGAATTGGTCAATCGTAAAGGTGTCATATTCCACCAGGAAAACGCTAGACCGCACACATCTTTGGTCACTCGCCAAAAACTGAGTGAGCTTGGCTGGGAACTTTTGATGCATCCACCATATAGCCCTGACCTTGCACCATCAGACTACCATTTATTTCGATCTTTGCAGAACTCCTTAAATGGTAAAACTTTCGGCAATGATGAGGTTATAAAATCGCATTTGGTTCAGTTTTTTGCAGATAAAGGCCAGAAGTTCTATGAGCGTGGAATACTAAATTTGCCAGGAAGATGGCAAAAGGTTATTGAATAAAATGGCAATTATATATTTGATTAAAGTTCATTCTAAGTTTTATTAAAAATTCATTTACTTTCTTTTAAAAAATCCGCAATTAGTTTTTAGGCAACCCAATATATATACCCGAGGTGGTGAGTATCCAAAGTTCGGCCCGTCCGAACTTAACGCCTTCTTACTTATTTTATTTTCAGTGTGAACAACTGGTAAATTTAACATGGGTTTGTCATTGGGATAAACAGTCGAACAAACTATTTTCTTAACTGAATTCTTTGGACATTTGTCAATGTTTGAAAAAATATTTTTTTACGTTTCTGCTAGCTCCCGGTTTTTTCTGTCACTCTCTTAACTTAAACAACTTTGTAAATATTGTCAGTAGTCGACGAGGGGATTCGGACTCATCATATTATGTTTGGTAGTCTTCCACACATCCTCTAGCCCACCGACATCACTTTGTGAATGATGGAATAACGCAATAAGCACTACCGCACAGCAAATACTTTCGAAACTGTACATGCAAATCTCCCAACGGCATGCGAATTTTTGATGGTGCAAATTCTTTCTCGCAAGCAAGAAGCATGGTCGTTCTATTAAACCGACCCCTATCAGCAGTACCTGATAAGGATCGCCGAATTTTTTAAAATTAGTTTAAAAAAAGTAACAACCAATATTTGTCGGCAAGAGGACTCGAACCTGCGACTGAAAATCTATCAGTGACATGCTAATTTTTTGGTGGTGCAGATTCTTTTCCACAAGCAAGAAGCACGATAATTTTTTAAACCGGTCCCTATCATGTTACTAGCTTCTATATATCCTAGAATTTTGCGTGAATTAGAACTGCGAGACAAAATTGGCTGTAAAAGTTAGCCACTGAAGTAGATGATAGTGCCAACTGGTTACTGGCTGGACAACTGGGTTAGATTTATGTGTTTTGGTTATTTGGTAATCAAAAAACAGATTGCTGCGTTTAGAACGCATTCATATTTTCATTCCTTTTGATTTGTCTGGCCATCATTTAACTATAGCGAGTAAGCTGTTGCTTTCAAATGTATTATTTGTATACCCTCCACCATAGGATGGGAGTATACTAATTTCGTCATTTTGTTTGTAACACCACGAAATATGCGTCTGAGACCCCATCTTATATATAAAAATCAATTTGTGTTTGTTTGTTTGTTTGTGTTCCTTATAGACTCAGAAACGGCTGAACCGATTTTCTTGAAATTTTCACAGATGGTGCATAATGATCCCGTGGTGAAAATAGGGTGCTACATTTTTTGAAGGGGGGCGGACCCTCCTCCTTACCTAATTTTCAGAAACGCCAGAACTCGGAGATGGGTGGTGCGCTTTAGGCGAAATTTTGTGTGCTCTCATATAGTACCCTAAAAATAAAAATTTGGTATCCAAATTTCGGATGGGGTACCTAGGGGGACGCCCCACCCTAAAACCTACCAGACATATATTTAAACCAATCACGACAATATGGGACTCAAATGAAAGGTATTTTGGATAAGAAAACGTATCTGATATCCAATTGTCGGACCAAGTGCTAGGGGGACCACCCCAAGCCCCAAAACACCCCTAAATTGGACATATTTACGGACCATGGCAATATGGGACTCAAATGAAAAGTATTTGCGAGTAGAATACAAATCTGATATCCAAATGTGGGACCACGTTTCTGGGTGTCCACCCCTTCCACAAAACACCCCCCAAACTGCACTTATTTACTGACCATGGGAATATGGGGCTTCAATAAAAGGTATTTGAATGTAGAATACGAACCTGATATCCAAATGTAAGACCAAGTGTTTGGGGGGGCCATCTCTCACCAAAAACATCACCCGAAGGAGACAAATTTACGACCATAGCAATATGGGGCTCAAATAATAGATCTTCGGGAGTAAAGCACGAATTTGATATCAATATTCGGGAAAAGTGTCTATGAGGCCACCCGACCCCCACAACACCAACCAAATAGTAAGTATTTTCTGATAATTGCAATATGAGGCTCAAATAAGAGGGTTTTTAAAGTGGAACACGAATCCGATATATATTTTCAAGGCCAACTTACTGAGTGGGCGCCCATCCCCCTAAACACCCCCAAGCCGGCCATGTTTGCCGACTATTGAAATATGGGGCACCAGTTAAAGTTATGTGGGAGTAGACCACGTATTTGATATCAACATTAGTGGCCAACTGTCTAGGGCACGCCCACCACCATAACAACCCCCAAATAGGATGTATTTGCTCACCAAGACAATTTGGGTCTTAAAGAGAGCGGAATTAAATATTCATAGTTTTTAGGGCCAATACCGCAAACCGGACATATTTGCTGAATTTTGCAATAAGGAGTTTAAATGAGATTAGAAAACGAATTTGATATCCAATTTTGAGGCCAATGGCAATATGGGGTTCAAATTAATGATACATAGATATATCTGAATAGAGCACGTTGCTGATATATTTTCCGGGCTTGGTGTTTGGGTGACCACCCCAATCCCCAAAAACACCCCTAAATCGGGCATATTTACCGACCATATCAATGTGGAGATTAACTGAAAGGTATTGGGGAGTAGAGCAAGAATTGATACCCATTTTCTGGACCAATTTTCTGAGGGTCTACCCCTTTCCCAAAATACCCCACAAACATCAATTTTTTAGTGACCATCACAATATGTGGCTCAAATAAAGCTATTTTGGAAGTAGAATACGAGTTAAATATCCAAATGTAGGACCATGTTTTTTGGGCAACACAACTTTCCCAAAACACCCCCATTCGTAAAAAATATGTGACTCAAATGAAAGGTATTTGAGATTAGAAAACGATATTGATAACCTATTTTGGGACCATGTGTTTGGGGGACGCCTGTAAACTCCTCTTAAGCCAATGGCAATATGAGGTTTAAATAAATGGTAATTGAGAGAAGAGCACGAGAAGAGAGAAGAGCACGATGCTGATATTTTTACAGGGCCAAGTATCTGGCGGACCACCTCTCCCCCGAAAACACCACTAAATCCGACATCATGAGAATACCGGGCTGCAATGAAGTATTTTAAAAATGGAGTACACCTAACATCCAAACTTAAATTCGTAGACCAATTAAATTCATGTGTGATTCAGATAAAGGCACTTATATTGTTAAACTGTAAGTCAAGTTAGCATGGTATATCACTTAAAGATCTTTAATTGTCTAAAATTGTCGCCTGTCTGTCGAAAGCACGCTAACTTTCGAAAGAGTAAAGCTAGCCGCTTGAAATTTTGCACAAATACTTTTTATTAGTGAAGGTCGGTTGGGATTGTAAATAGGCCAAATCGGTCCATGTTTTGATATAGCTGTCATGAAAATTTGCATGACATATTTAGTCTTACTTTCAACAATCGTGTCAAATAAGGTTCAAATCGGTTCATAACCCGACATAGATGCCATATAAACCGATCTGGGATCTTGACTTCTTGAGCCTCTAGAGGTCGCAATTATTATCCGATTTCCCTGAAATTTTGTACTACGGATCCTCTCATGTCCATCAACATGCGTGTTTATTATGGTCTGAATCGGTCTATAGCCCGATACAGCTTCCATATAAATCGATCTCTCTATTTCAGTTCTTGAGCCCCCAAAGGGCGCAATTCTTATTCGAATTGGCTAACATTTTACACAGATCTCCAACATATAATTTAATTATGGTCCAAACCGGACCATATCTTGATATCGCTCTAATAACAGAGCAAATCTTTTCTTATATCCTGTTTTGCCTAAGAAGAGATGCCGGGAAAATAACTCGACAAATGCAATCCATGGTGGAGGGTATATAAGATTCGGCCCGGCCGAACTAAGTACGCTTTTACTTGTTATACCCACCAATGAAGGGTGAGGGTATATTAATTTTGTCATTCCGTTTGCAACACATTGAAATATCCATTTCCGACGCTATAAAGTATATATACTCTTGATCAGCGCAAAAATCTAAGACGATCTAGACATGTCCGTCCGTCTGTCGGTTGAAATCACGCTACAGTCTTTAAAAATAGAGATATTGAGCTGAAACTTTGCATAGATTTTTCTTTTGTCCATAAGCAGGTCAAGTTCGAAGATGGCTATATCGGACTATATCTTGATATAGCTCCCATATAGACCGATCCGCCGATTTAGGGTCTTAGGCCCATAAAAGCCACATTTATTATCCGATTTTGCTGAAATTTGGGACAGCGAGTTGTGTTAGGCCCTTCGACATCCTTCGTCAATTTGGCTCAGATTTGGATATAGCTGCCATATAGACCGATCCTCCGATTTAGGGTCTAAGGCCCATAAAAGCCACATTTATTATCCGATTTCGCTGAAATTTGGGACAGTGAGTTGTGTTAGGCCCTTCGACATCCTTCGTTAATTTGGCTCAGATCGGTTCAGATTTGGATATAGCTGCCATATAGACCGATCCTCCGATTTACGGTCTTAGGCCTACAAAAGCCACATTTATTATCCGATTTTGCTTAAATTCGGGACAGTGAATTGTGTTAGGACCATCGACATCCTTCGCCAATTTGGCCCATATCAGTACAGATTTGGATATAGCTGCCATATAGACCGATATCTAGGTTTTAGGTTTTGGGGCCATAAAAGACGCATTTATTGTCCGATGTCGCTGATATATGAGACAGTGAGTTTAGTTAGGCTCTTCGACGTCCTTTTTCAATTTTGCTTAGATCGGTTCAGATTTGAATATAGCTGCCATATAGACCGATTTCTTGATTTAAGGTTTTGTGCCCATAAAATGCTCATTTATTGTCCGATGTCGCCGAAATTTGAGACAGTGAGTTAAATTTGGCCCCTTAACACACTTCTGCAATATCGCACAGATCGGTTCAGATTTGGATATAGCTGCCATATAGACCGATATCTAGGTTTTAGGTTTTGGGGCCATAAAAGACGCATTTATTGTCCGAAGTCGCTGAAATTGAGTTAAGTTAGGCTCTTCGACGTCCTTCTTCAATTTTGCTCAGATCGGTCCAGATTTGAATATAGCTGCCATATAGACCGATCTCTCAATGTAAGGTTTTGGGCCCATAAAAGAGGCATTTATTGTCCGATTTCACTGAAATTTGATACAATGACTTATGATGGGCTTTCGACATCCGTGTCGAATATGGTTCAGATCGCTTTATTTTTAGATATAGCTACTGTACTTATTAGTATTTGTTCCAAATCGGAACATATTTTGATATAACTGATATGGGGCATAAGGTATGAAAGTTTCACCGAATTTTGATAAAAGGTGCTTTACATATATACCCGCGGCGGTGGGTATCCAAAGTTCGGCCCGGCCGAACTTAACACCTTTTTACTTGTTTTTTATACCCACCACCAAAGGATGGGGGTATATTCATTTTGTCATTCCGTTTGCAACACATCGAAATATTCATTCCCGACCCTATAAAGTATATATATTCTTGATCAGCGTAAAAATCTAAGACGATCTAGACATGTCCGTCCGTCTGTCCGTCTGTCTGTTGAAATCACGCTACAGTCTTTAAAAATAGAGATATTGAGCTGAAATTTTGCAATGGTTTTTTTTTGTCCATAAGCAGGTTAAGTTCGAAGATGGGCTATATCGGACTATATATTGATAGAGCCCCCATATAGACCGATCTTCCGATTTAGGGTCTTAGGCCCATAAAAGCCACATTTATTATCCGATTTAGCTGAAATTTGAGACAGTGAGTAACGTTGGGCCCCTCGACATCCTCCGTCAATTTGGCTTAGATCGGTCCAAATTTGGATATAGCTGCCATATAGACCGATCCTCCGATTTAAGGTCTTAGGCCCATAAAAGCCACATTTATTATTCGATTTTGCTGAAATTTAGGACAGTGAGTTGTGTTGAGCCCTTGGACATCTTTCGTCATTTTGGCCCAGATTGGTCCAAATTTGGATATAGCTGCCATATAGACCGATCCTTAGATTTAGGGTCTTAGGCCCATTAAAGCCGCATTTATTATCCGATTTTGCTGATTTGGGTCAGTGAGTTGTGTTAGGCCCTTCGACATCTTTCTTCAATTTGGCACTGATCGGTTCAGATTTGGATATAGCTGTCATATAGACCGATCTCTCGATTTAAGGTTTTGGGCCCATAAAAAGCGCATTTATTGTCCGATGTCGCCAAAATTTGGGACAGTGAGGTGTGTTGGGCTCTTCGATGTTGGTCTTCAATTTGGCTCAGATCGAACCAGATTTAGATATAGCTGCCATATAGACCGATCTCTCGGTTGAACAATGACTTGTACTTATAAGCATTTGGTCTTAATCGTTTGATATGTCTATATAGCTGCTATGGGGCATAGGGATGCATTTTTCACTGGATTTTGACGAAAGGTTGTTCACATATATACCCGAGGTAGTGGGTATCCAAAGTTCGGCCCGGCCGAACTTAACGCCTTTTTACTTGTTATTGCTGTTACATCACAAGCAACAAAATTAAATCTGATGCACTAAAAATAAGGGTCATTCCGCTCAGTATTCGTTCACATTTTGGTTTGGTGCGAAACATGGAGTTAACAATTTTAGAAAAAATTAAAACTCCCTTACCCCAACAGCATAAAAATAACTGTACCACTATTCCTGATAGAACCGATTGGAACTACGATAACCTTGTAACAGAAGTTACATAGACTCCTATATGGACGGTTCCAAACTAAACGACCAAGTGGGTTTTGGGTGTACTCTAAAGATCTAGAACTGGTCATATCGAAAAACCTACCCGGCAACTGCAGTGTGTATCAAGCAGAGATCCTTGCAATTAAGAAAGTGGTGGAATGGGTAAGATATAATGTCAGCAGCCATTAAATAGCTGGAAAACGTATTTCTGAACACTAAAACCGCCCTCGACTGTCGCAGATCTCTAAACAGTTCAATATTCACCTGTTCTAGGTGCCGGGCCGCAGATATATCGCAGGGAATTTGAAAGCGGATGAGCTGGGAACTACCCTACACATTCCAGGGATACTGGAATCTGTGGGTATGCCTTTAGCGATATGTGAGCCATGTTTTCAGGACCAGGCCCGAAGGACAACGAATGATAGTTGGTCACACAGAGGGTGCTGTGAGCATTCCAAAACTATGTCTAGACTTGAAGACATCTACTGCTTTGCTGGCATTGGATAGAACAGACGTCTCAGTCATTGTGTCCGTCATGACAGGTTACTGTCTAATCGGAAAACATGCTGACAGACTGAAGGTTGCCAGCAACGACTTTTGCTGAAGCTATGAGGACATCGGAGAAGAAGAGACTATAGAACACCTTCTGTGTGTGTGTCCCGAACTAGCAGTCAGAAGGAGTCCCACTTTAGGTTCTCATTTCTTTGAGAACCTGTCTGATTTGGCGGATGTGAACATTCGCAAGTTATTGGGATTTTTAAAGCGATCTGGATGGTGCAACGGTAGGAACAAGAAGGCATCTTCCTTCTTCTGTTCCTGTGGTATCACAATGAACGAAAACGTCTAAGTGAGTCTGATGGCAGACTGCCACTTAAACCTAACCTAACCTACCCCAACACCACCGTCCAAAATCGGAAGGTGACCGGACAGGACAATATGGAACTTAAATGAAAGGTTTTTAATAGTGGAGGACGAATATCGTATTAAAAATTGGAACCAAGTATCTACGGGGCCGTCCCAAACACAAAGCGGTTCCAAACCTAAAACCGCTCAAAATCGTTGTTTTGAACGATCACAAAAATATGGGACTCAATTGAAAGGTATTTGGAAGTAGACTTCGAAACACAAACACAATATGGGTGTTTTGTGGTGGGGGCGACTACCTACACTTAGAAAAATGGTGCGCATAAAGTAATTAATTTTAGTTAAATGTTTATTAAAACACGAGAAAATTGCACGATTATAGTAAGTTTTACTCATCTGTAATAAGTGACAAATAGTTCATAAACTTGGGTTTGGGAAGTTATTTTACTTAACAAGTTTCTGCTCAATAAGTTAAATAGTCCTACACCAAACAACGCTTTTATTTACCCAAGATAAACATGTTGTTATTTTGAGTTCATTTGCTACAAAACTATATTCTTCAAATTGAATATATATTCGTTCAAAATAGTTAAAGAATTTCCCAAATTTGAGTAGAATCTAATACATTTTAATCAACACCAAGTTTTAGCTTAAAATTTTGTTAAAAATAAACTTAGGTTGACAGATTTTGTAGAGAGATTATTTAATTCATTTACTTCTCCTTATTACCAAGCCTAGCCTTAATGCAATTATAAAGGTGCGTTTTAAACAAGTTGGTTGTCAGTCATGCAATCATCACCCGATTAAAAACTAAGTACATCAAAATACAAGCACGTTTGTGACTTCGCTTTGTATAAGATAATAAATGATAGAAACCCAAAATAAAATAGCCTTAGAAACCTTAAAGCTTTATGACTGATAAAAATTTTTATTTAAAAGGCAAAATCAACCTTTTACATTTTTCTGTCTATTGGACAATCTTCATGTTTACCTGTGCTGTATGTGAATGAAATTTGAGCGATATTTTTTCGATACAACGATGTCAGCGGCTACTACCTGTGGTAATAATAAAAACAAATATGCAAATATTACCACAAATATGCAAATATGCAATGAACACCATTGGCAGGGTTATAAACCATCCAGTGTAACACGCATTTTGCATATGCCGCCAACGAACACTCCTTGAGCGTGCACCAATGAACTCACAGTACAGGCAACAGCTGAAAACTACGCAAACAACATCCGGAATACCATGTCGTGTCGATTGAACGCTCAGTGTGGCGAACGCATTCTACAAAAAAGTCGTGGATAGAAGTGGGCATTTATGTTCCTTTTAGTGATCGCTCCTTTCAGTTCCATTCCACAAAAGGAACTAGTTCCTTAGCTCCTTTTTCATTTTCGATCCTTTTTTTATTCCTTTATACAAAACAAAAAAGAACCTTTGAATTTTATTTGGAACCTTAAAATGAGTGTTTTTAATTGTACATGTAGATACAAACATTCCGACTGTATATGTAATTGACTTTAAAATTCATATTTTGTACTTTTTCCATTAAAAAAGTTGACGCTTTTATTTAGTTTTATGAAACTGAAAAATATGGCATCAGCTGGTCTACAAATTAACAGAAGGGAGCCAAAGAAAAGGGTATATGCAAATAAAAGGAACTATGGAACTATAAGAAGGAAAGAGATGGAACTACTTCCAGCAACTCCTTACTTGGATTAGTTCCAATGAACTAGTTCCATCCGGAACTACCCAACTCTAGCAGTGGACGGCAATAAGCAAAAACAGAAAGTTAAAACATGTGGTATGAAACTAATAATTCGTATTAAAAACAAGTAAAAAAACGTTAAGTTCGGCCGGGCCGAACTTTGGATACCCACCACCATGTAAACCACCTTTCGTCAAAATCCGGTGAAAAATGCATACCTTATGCCCCATAGCAGCTATATCGAAATATGTTCCGATTTGGACCAAATACTAATAAGTACAATTCATTGTTCAATTGTGTATAACAAAATATTGGTCTTTTAAGTAGCTATATCTAAAAAGAAACCGATTTGAACCATATACTACACGGATGTCGAAATGCTTAGCGTAAGTCACTGTGTAAAATTTCAGTGAAATCGTATTATAAATGCGACTTTTATGGGATCAAGACTATAAATCGAGATATCGGTCTATATGGCGGATCTGGACGGATCTGGGTCAAATTCGAAAAGGATGTCGAAAGACCTAACACAACTCATCGTCCCAAATTTCGGCGTCATCGGACAATAAACACGCCTTTTATGACCCCAAAACCTTAGATCGAGAGATCGGGCTATATGACAGCTATATCCAAATCTGATCCGATCTGTGCCATATTGCAGAAGTATGTCGAGGGGCTTAATTAAACCCACTGTCCCCAATTACGGCCACATCGGAAAATAAATGCGGCCTTCATGGGCCCATAACCTTTAATCGAGAGATCGGTCCATATGGCAGCTATATCCAAATCTGGACCGATCTGAGCCAAATTGACAAAGGACGTCGAAGGGCCTAACACTACTCACTGTCCCAAATTTCAGCAAAATCGGGTAAAAAATGTGGCTTTTATGAGCCTAAAACCATAAATCAGGGGATTGGTCTATATGGCAGCTATATCCAAATCTGGACCGATCTGGGCCAAATTGACGAAGGATATCGAGGGGACTAACACAACCCACTGTCCAACATTGCAGCAAAATCGGATAAAATATGGGGCTTTTATGGGCCTAAGACCCAAAATCGGAGGATCGGTCTATATGGCAGCTATATCGAAATCTGAACCGATCAGGGTCAAATTGACGAAGGGTGTCGAGGGGCCTAACATAACTCACTGTCCTAAATTTCAGCAAAATCGGATAATAAATGTGGCTTTTATGGGCCTGAGACCCTAAATCGGCGGATCGGTATATATGGGGGCTATATCACGATATAGTCCGATATAGCCCATCTTCGAACTTAACCTGCTTATGGAAAAAAAAATAATCTGTGCTAAGTTTCAGCTCAATATCTCTATTTTTGAAGACTGTAGCGTGATTTCAACAGACAGACGGACGGACATGTCTAGATCGTCTTAGATTTTCACGCTGATCAAGAATATATATACTTTATAGGGTTGGAAATGGATATTTCGATGTGATGCAAACGGAATGACAAAATGAATACACCTACATCCTTCATTGGTGGGTATAAAAAAACAATTAAAAGCGTGCAAAGTTCGGCCGGGCCGAATCTTATATACTCTCCACCATGGATCGCATTTGTCGAGTTCTTATCCCGGCATCTCTTCCTAGGTAAAAAAGGGATATAAGAAAAGATTTGCTCTGCTATTAGAGCGATATCAAGATATGGTCCGGTTAGCACCACAATTATATTATATGTTGGAGATCTGTGTAAAATGTCAGCCAATTCGAATAAGAATTGCGCCCTTTGGGGGCTCGAGAAGTAAAATAGAGGGTTCGATTTATATGGGAGCTCTATCGGGCTATAGACCGATTCAGATCATAATAAACACGTAGGTTGATGGTCATGAGAGGATCCGTAGTACAAAATTTCAGGCAAATCAGATAATAATTGCAACCTCTAGAGGCTCAAGAAGTCAAGATCCCAGATCGGCGTTGACAAATTTTTTCAACGGCTTGTGACTCTGTAATTGCATTCTTTCTTCTGTCAGTTATCAGCTGTTACTTTAAGCTTGCTTTAGAAAAAAAGTGCGCGTAATTTTGTTTACATTTGTTTGTTTGGCGTCAATTTTAATATGGGTACCACATGTATTGAAAGAAATTCATTTAACAAACCGAATCAACGATTGTGATATGCACCTTAAACGCAATGGATTCGATCCGTTTTTAAAACGAATCATAACTGGAAATGAAAAATGGATTGCTTACAACAACGTTAGTCGAAAACGATCATGGTCCAACCATGGTGAACCAGCTCAAACCACTTCATAGGCTGATGTCCACCAAAAGAATGTTATGCTGTCTGTTTGGTGGGATTGGAAGGGTGTGGTATATTTTGAGCTGCTTCCAAGGAATCAAACGATTAATTCGGATGTTTACTGTCAACAATTGGACAAATTGAATACAGCCATCAAGGAGAAGCGACCAGAATTGGTCAATCGTAAAGGTGTCATATTCCACCAGGACAACGCTAGACCGCACACATTTTTGGTCACTCGCCAAAAACTGAGTGAGCTTGGCTGGGAACTTTTGATGCATCCACCATATAGCCCTGACCTTGCACCATCAGACTACCATTTATTTCGATCTTTGCAGAACTCCTTAAATGGTAAAACTTTCGGCAATGATGAGGCTATAAAATCGCACTTGGTTCAGTTTTTTGCAGATAAAGGCCAGAAGTTCTATGAGCGTGGAATACAAAATTTTCCAGGAAGATGGCAAAAGGTTATCGAACAAAACGGCAATTATATATTTGATTAAAGTTCATTCTAAGTTTTATTAAAAATGCATTTACTTTCTTTTAAAAAATCCGCAAATACTTTTTAGTCAACCCAATATATCAGGTTATGAACCGATTTGAACCTTCTTTGACACAGTTGTTGAAAGTAAGAATAAAATACTTCATGAAAATTTTCAAACAAATCGAATGGGAATTGCGTCCTCTAGAAGCTCAAGAAGCCAAGTCCCCAGATCTGTTTATATGACAGCTATATCAGGTTCTAAACCGATTTGAACCACACTTAGCGCAGTTGTTGGATATCAATCAAAACACTTCGTGCAAAAATGCATCCAAATCGGATAAGAATTGCGCACTCTAGAGGCTGAAGAAGTCAAGACCCAAGATTGGTTTATATGGCAGCTATATCAGGTTATGGACCGATTTGAACCATACTTGGCACAGTTGTTAGATATCATAACAAAGTACTTCGTGCAAAATTTCATTTTAATCGGATAAGAATTGCACACTCTAGAGGCTCAAGAAGTCAAGACCCAAGATCGGTTTATATGGCAGCTATATCAGGTTATGGACCGATTTGAACCATACTTGGCACAGTTGTTGGATATCATAACAAAACACGTCGTGCAAAATTCCATTGTAATCGGATAAGAATTGCGCCCTCTAGAGGCCTAAGAAATCGAGACCCAAGATCGGTTTATATGGCAGCTATATCAGGTTATGGACCGATTTGAACCATACTTGGCACAGTTGTTGGATATTTGACCATACTTGGCACAGTTGAACCATACTTGGCACAGTTGTTGGATATCATAACAAAAATTTCAAGCGGCTAGCTTTACTCCTTCGGAAGTTAGCGTGCTTTCGACAGACAGACGGACGGACATGGCTAGATCGACATAAAATGTCACGACCAACAAAAATATATAATTTATGGGGTCTCAGACGAATATTTCGAGTAGTTACAAACAGAATGACGAAATTAGTATACCCCCCATCTTATGGTGGAGGGTATTACAAGTAAAAGCGTGCTAAGTTTGGCCGGAGGAATCTTAGGAACCCACCACCATGGTCTCTGCAAAAAATTTATATAAAATAAATTAAGTTGTAGGGCATAATTTTATTCTCCATATCGAGATATATTTTATTCGATGATCGAGAGACCGGTTTGTATGGGAGCTATATCAGGTTATAGACCGATTCTGATCGTACTTGGCACAGTTGTTGAAAGTCATAAAAGAACACTATGTGCAAAATTTCAGCCAAATCGGACAAAAATGGCAGGTTCCAGGGGTTCAAGAAATCAAATCGGGAGATCGGTTTATATCAGTTTATAGATCGATTTGGACCGTACTTGACACAGTTATTGGAAGTCATAACAAAACACCACATGATCAGTTTCAGGCAAATCGGACAAAAATTGCGGCTTCCAGAAGTAAAATCGGGATATTGGTTTATATGGGAGCTATTTTTTAAAGCAAAATTTCAATGAAATATAGTCTAAAGGCAAAATGTTACTCAGAAAGATTTAGATAAATTTCAATAACATCTTTTCAAGCGAAAATGTTTTCTTAAATTTTTTCTATAGACAATTTTCATTTAACCCATTACGCTTGACCCTCGATTCCACTGTTAAATTTGGATGAAATTTCATATATTCATAATTTAGAGCATTTATATTGGAGTAGTCATATTTTAAAATGTTTTTAACACCAATATTTGTAAGAAAACTTTTAAAATTTTTGAAAAACTAAAAATTCTTTTTATTTCTTATGCCCCAATGTATTTACAACAAAAAAAATCTTTGTTTAATATTTTATAACTATTTAGCGAAGAAAGGTGGATTTAATTAAATTTGACATAAAGTATCACATGCTGGCTTATCGCCATAAATTTATTTATTTTTATTAAGGAAACCATCAAATTCAACAATACACTAAAAGGGATTGCAGAAATCTCTCTAATAAAAATTATTAGAAATATTTTGGTTGGATATTTTTGGTTGTAAAAAATTGGCGAGTTTCGACAAGCCAATTTCATCCAAAACATGACTTTATATGACGGGAAAATTTGTTTTTAACTAGTTTTATTCGTCCACTTTACGCCAATCCAAATTTCATTAGGAAGCCTCTTCTAAATTAATCTTTACAATGAAAAGATACAATGACAAAATCTTAATACCTTCCTTAAGTTAGAACAAGTAAAAGTGTGCTAAGTTCGGCCGGGCCGAATCTTATATACCCTCCAAAATGGATCATATTTGTCGAGTTCTTTTTCCGGCATCTCTTCTTAGGCAAAAAAGGATATAAGAAAAGATTTCCTCTGTTAAAGCGATATCAAGATATGGTTCGAATTGGACCACAATTAAATTATTTGTTGGAGACCTGTATAAAATGTCAGCCAATTCGAATTAGAATTGAGCCCTTTGGGCGCTCAAGAACTAAAATATAGAGATCGATTTATATGGAAGCTGTATCAGTCTATTGACCGATTCAGACCATAATAAACACGTATGTTGATGGTCATGAGAGGGTCCGTCGTACATAATTTCAGGCAAATCGGATAATAATTGCGACCTCTAGAGGCTCAAGAAGTCAAGATCCAAGATCGGTTTATATGGCAGCTATATTAGGTTATTAACCAATTTGAACCATACTTAGCACAGTTGTGGCAAGTCATAGCGAAACACGTCATGCAAAATTTCATTCCAATTGGATAAGAATTGCGCCCTCTAGAGGCTCAAGAAATCAAGACCCAAGAGCGGTTTATATGGCAGCTATATTAGATTATTGACTGATTTGAACCATACTTGGCACAGTTGTTGGAAGTCATAGCGAAACACGTCATGAAAAATTGCATTCCAATCGGATAAGAATTTCACGAACCATGTATCTATACTTAACACCTAACTTTCTTTTCAACAGTTTTTCTCTGAATCAATAAAATATTGTTTATATAGCGTAACGGAACTTTTATGAAAATTGGTATGGTGCTTTCCTCTTTGCTGATTTTATACAATTGAGAATTTCTCCAAAGCCACTGAGAACTAAAAGTGTGATCTTTTTATTTGAAATACATATTCGCGAAGTGTAAATATGAAATATGTTAAAAGACAACTAGAGGCTCAAGAAGTCAAGACCCAAGATCGGTTTATATGGCAGCTATATCAGGTTATGGACCGATTTGAACCATACTTGGCACAGTTGTTGGATATCATAACAAAATGCTACGTAGAAAATCAAATCGGATAAGAATTGCGCACTCTAGAGGCTCAAGAAGTCAAGACCCAAGATCGGTTTATATGGCACCTATATCAAAACATGGACCGATATGGCCCATTTACAATACCAACCGACCTACACTAATAAGAAGTATTTGTGCAAAATTTCAAGCGGCTAGCTAAACTCCTTCGGAAGTTAGCGTCCTTTCGACAGACAGACGGACGGACGGACGGACGGATGGACGGACGGACGGACGGATGGACGGACGGACGGACGGACGGACGGACATGTCTAGATCGACATAAAATGTCATGACGATCAAGAATATATATACTTTATGGGGTCTCAGACGAATATTTCGAGTAGTTACAAACAGAATGACGAAATTAGTATACCCCCCATCCTATGGTGGAGGGTATAAAAATCAAGATTAGTATTAAATAAATAAATTAAATTAAAACCATACAATAAAAGTGTGTCTTAATGGAATATTTCCATAGGTGTTTTACGCACCGTAATAGGATGGTGGGATATACAAAATACATTATATATTTTCGTAATATTTTTATACGATTAAGCGAATTACTCCGTCCGTCCGGACCATCAAAACTCCGAAAATATAACAAGTAAAAGCATGCTATGTTCGGCCGGGGGGAATCTTGGGAATCCACCACCATGGATTCTGCTAAAATATGGGAGCTAAATCTGGTTATAGACCGATTTGGACCGTTAGGATAGTGCAGTTAGGAGGGTGCAGATATTAATCTGCCCATGCCACTATGGACATACACCTAAGCCAGTAATCGGTTTGTTGTGCGCTCTAAAAACTATAAAGTAACCTGTGAAAAAAAAATTTTAAGTTAGTAATTCCGTGCTACTTACAAAATCTTTAATTGTTTTCAATACCAATCCCCTAAGTTGGTTCATGTCTGGTATTGTTTCTCCACCTAAGTGTCGGTATCTGTTAGACGCGAAAGCCGGGCAATGACAAAGAAATGCTCCAACATCTCATCATTTTCCCCGCATGCCTTACATATGCTATCACTGGCTTCACCGATTTTATATAAGTGAGCTCAGTCCTATGTGTCCCGTTATGATACCAATAGCTATACTGACCTCTTTCTTACATCCTTTTCATAATAGCCTCGTCTTCTCACGATCTGGATCCCCCCCTAAAAATTTTAACCGTCCTACCGACCGTTTCGCTGTTCCACAATGTTGGATACGCATTCGTCGCCAACTCCCTAAACTCGGACTGCGTTGACCCGAAAGGCTTCGGCTTCGCTGCCAAACGATGTAGATGTTGCGATCCTCAGAGAAGGAGTTAATCTCCTTCTTACACTGCAAGACTGTTCATGACCTTACCGTCCTGGTTGTTATTGCCCTTATGGCAATTTACCGTCGGTAAAGATGTTCACACTCGACGCCTCGCGTAAGCACCACACCACTTCACGAATTCCGTGATCGCCCGGATCTCCGCCTCCTTATTATGGTTAGGCATAATTTGGACAGTACTTAGCACTGTTGTTGAAAGTCATAACACAGAACTAAATGCAATATTTCAGCTAAATCGGATAAAAGTCGCGGCTTGTAGGACTCAAGAAGTCAAATTGGGCGATCGGTTTATATGGGAGCTATATCAAGTTATAGACCGATTTGAACCGTACTTGCACAGTCGGATGAAAGTTGAGGCTTCCAGGGGCTCACTAAGTCAAAGCGGGAGATCGGTTTATATGGGAGCTATATCATTTTCTTGACCGATTTGTTGAAAATTGCGGCTTCCAGGGACTTAAGAAGTCAAACCGGGAGATCGGTTTATATGGGAACTATATCCAAATCTGATATGGCCCATTTACAATCCCCAACGGCCTACATCAACATTCAGTATCTTTGCGAAATTTCAAGCGGCTAGCTTTACGCGTTCGACCGCTATCGTGATTTCGACAGACGGATGGACGGAAATGGCTAGTTCGACTCAGAATGTCGAGTCGGTCAAGAATATATATATACTTTATGGGGCCCTAGATCAATATTTCGAGGTGTTATAAACGGAATGACTAGATTAGTATGCACCTATCCTGTGGTGGTGGATATAAAAATATATATTTTTTTTTTAAATGAATAAAATTAAAAGAATTATTTCGGGCGTATTAGTTAAAACTAAAAGGAATAGAAGTAAAGCTTTTCCAAAACATTTGTACAGATGTTTTAACACACAGGAAAACTTCAAACATTTTATTATTTACATTAATTTGAGTTTAGTTAAAAATGTCTTACACAATTGTTCATCATATGTATTGAATAAAAAATAGTATATTTCCATTTAGTTAACGTTGAACCATCACAAAGTTCATATGACATTATTATTTCTTAGATCTGCATCAGCTAAAAACGAATAAAATTGTGATACTAATTAGGTTGCTGTATAGGAATGATGAAGTTTCTGTCCGTTTCAATGGAAAAGAGAGCCGACCTTTTGGGATCGACAGAGGATTGATGTAGGGTTGCATTATGTTATTTTTAATTTTATTAGAAGCAACTAAGAGCACGTTTACATTGAAATTTTTTAAATTTGGATTTTTTTAAATCCAAAAACGCGGCCTGTCCGTTTGCGCATATACACGAATGTGCATATTACACACAACCACACACAAGTCTTGAAAACAGTTGCATATTTTGGTACTTTTATCAATTATTCAGCCATGAGATCGGGTACATTTAGGATTTAAAAATAAATGCTGTAAAATGGTATATATTTTTGAATCCTGCAGGATTTAGCACTTAAATCTCCAAAAGGCCATAAATCCGGATTGACCTACCATGTAAACGTACTTTAATGCTGAGGCGCCCTTTGTCATACACTAGGATATTAAAGACTTCCTCGGAGACATGGACTACGCGGATGACATATGCCTCTTTGCGCATCGCTTCGAGCACATAAAGGCAAAACTGGAAACAGTTCGGTGTATATTTGGATATAGCTGCCAAAAAGACCAGTATTGAACAGTTACTTGACATTGTTCACCGGGTTATGATGAAAGGTGGTATACGTATGCACCCGAGGTGGGTGGTCTCCAAAGTTCGGCCCAGCCGAACTTAATGCCTTTTTAATTGTTTTTGTTTTGTTGCCAATGTGGATATTATATTGGTGCTCTTCACCCAAATATTGCTGTGGTCGGTAAATATGTCCGGTATGGGGGTGTTTTTGGAGGTGACGCGGATCCCTATATATCAGATTAGTGCTCTAGTTTCAAATACGTTCCATTTGAGTCCTATATTATCATTATTGGTTTATATTTCATTTGGCTGATGGCTTTGGAGGTGAGGCGGCCCCCTAAAAATTCTACCCTAAATAAGGATACAAAATTCTGTATTTAAGTTATTATAAACAAACAAAATTTCTCTTGAACCGCCCCATCCATCTCCGACATCAGGCGTTTTTAAAAATAGGGTAAGGGGAGGGTCCGCCCATTAAATTTTGAAAGTTAGATCTACTTCAGTCTCTTGAATTTGGTAGTGGATTGGAGTAGCCAAACTCTTGCCCCGAAAGTGGATATCAGACTCATACTCCACTCCTAAAAACCAAATTGGAGCTACATATTGCATTAGTCGGTACATAGGTGTAGGCGGAGTTTATGGGGTGACACGATCCCCAAACATTTTGCCTCAAAATTGGATATTAAATTCGTTTTCTACTATCAAATGCCTATTATTTATCGCCATAGTAGACAATCATGACCGGTTTGAAGGGAGTTTAGAGGGGGACCCTGAAGTAATATCAGCTTCGTGCTAGAGCACGATTTTGTTTGAGCTCCATTATGTCAAGCATTTTGAGGGGGCTATCACGATATTCCGGGCTACGGGTCTTGTTCAGATTTATACTAATTAATATTTTGTATTCATTATCTACATTCAAAATCACATTTCAAAGCTACCACTTGGGATACCACATTCTTAAAGTTCCGCAGGTCCTCCTGTATCCATCCCAATTTGAGGGTAACAAGTGAACTCTACTACCAAAGACCTTTTATTTCTGTATTATTCTATCCTGATCGGCCTTCATATACTATTTCATATTATTCATATATTATATTTAATTCCTTTTGCAATTCTCTGTGCATTTCATTTGATATCCATATTGTCCGAATCGCTAAATTTATCCTGCTGTTGGGTCTTGGGGGGTGGGGAGGGCCCTCATACATCAAAAATATATTTTTGTTTGATTTGTATTCTACTTTTAATTTAATGCCAAGTTCGTACTCTGCACTTAAATACCTTTCATTTGATGCCCACATTGCCAAAAGCGGTGAAAGTGTCACCTTGTGGTTTTTTTGTGGGTGGTCCCCTACCGAAAATTAAGAGTGAAATTTGTTTACCAAATTCGTACTCTACGCTTAAATATCTTTCATTTGATACCCATATTGTCCCAATCGATACACATCTCCGTTCGGGGTGGTCTTGGGATGGGGCGTCCCCCCAGTTTATTTGACCCCAACATCTTTTACCAATTTCGTGTTTTTGGGGTGCCATAAGGTGGCATGCAAAATAGGTGCACACATCTCCGAGATCTGGCGTTTTTGAAAATTGTGGTATGGGGTAGGGTCCGCCCCCTCTTCAAATATCAAACATGCAGCTCCCTATTTTCACCGGGGGCTCAAATTCTACCATCTGTAAAAATTTCATGAAAATCGGTTCTGCCGTTTTTGAGTCTATATGGAACAGACAAACAAACGAATAAACAAACAAACAAAACACACCAATTTAATTTTTATACAATAGATCATATAATAGACTAGCTGGACAGGGCCCGCTGCGACTTCTTTCACTTTCACTTTCATACCAATTTCGTGTTTTTGGGGTACCATGAGGTGGCATACAAAATTTCACTGAAATCGGTGCACACATCTCCGAGATCTGATACCAAAAAATGTAATACCCTATTTTCAATGGAGGTAGAGGTAATATTTAATACCCCATTTCAGATGGTAGAGTTTACCATCTGTGGAAATTTCATGAAAATCGGTTGAAAGTACAAAAATTTGGTTTTGATGTAATAGAAAATAAGGGTTATCATACGACAAATTTGAATTTCCTAATTAGTATGTTCAAAACAATTGCATCTTCTTCTTGAAAAGTACATTCACATATACCTAAATTTAGGTGTTACGAGGTCCCTATTTGCATCCAAAAGTGATTAGAGCACCGGCTAGCTTTCGTCGCCTTTACAGGGGAGGTCCCATCCCATGGTCATGTAGACATGCTCTCTTCCTAAACATGACCCCTCTTCCAAAACATGACCCCATAAGCCCCCATACTTACCTCACTTAAACATCCCCCTTTTTCCACAACTTAGAACATCATTATTTCTCTTAAAGTCACAACATAATTAATTTTGTTTAAAATATAGAAAACCTAAAACTGACAAACAATTCGTCCTACTATTTCTGTTCTTATTCAAAATAAATTCACAAAAACTGGTTCTGTACTGGCTTTAACAAAACTTTACGATTAAACTCTTTAACTTAATCTTCTAATCTTTTCTTTGCTACATGAAACTGAGCACTAGAACTTGCATAGCCAATCAAATCAAAAATACCAAAAAAAGGTTAAGCCTGGCCTACCTAAGGGAGCTATCTTAGAACCGAATGTATATATTTATATATCTTCTTATATATAAAAATCAATTTGTGTTTGTCAACCCCGAAAACACCCCTAAATCGGATATCATGAGAATATCGGGATGAAATAAAATATTTTAAGTATTTTTATATTGCTAAACTGTTAGTCAAACGATAAACTATTTTCGTAGCATGGTATTTCGCTAAAGCTCTTTAATTGTCGAAAAAAATATTCAGAGGAAATTTTTGTTCCATATACAGTAAAAGAAGGCGCAGCGGAGCGGGCCTGGTTCAGCTAGTATATATATTGGTTGCCCAAAAAGTAATTGCGGATTTTTCATGTAGTCGGCGTTGACAAATTTTTTCAACGGCTTGTGACTCTGTAATTGCATTCTTTCTTCTGTCAGTTATCAGCTGTTACTTTTAGCTTGCTTTAGAAAAAAAGTGCGCGAAATTTTGTGTACATTTGTTTGTTTGGCGTCAATTTTAATATGGAGCCCACAAAGGAGCATTTTTGTCATATTTTACTTTATTATTTCCGTAAAGGAAAAAACGCGGAGCAGGTTGCTAAAAAGTTTCGAGATGTGTATGGTGATAAAGCCTTAAAAGGAAGACAGTGTCAAAATTGGTTTCGCAAATTCCGTTCTGGAGATTTTTCACTTAAAGATGAGCCACGTTCAGGTCGGCCAAATGAAGTTGATGATTACCAAATCAAAGCTTTAATCGAATTGGATCGTCATGTAACTGAGTGTGAGATAGGAGAGAAGTTAAATGTACCAAAATCAACCGTTCATTATTACATAAAAAGTCTTGGACTGGTGAAAAAGTTGATATTTGGGTACCACATGTATTGAAAGAAATTCATTTAACAAACCGAAGAATCAACGCTTGTGATATGCACCTTAAACGCAATGAATTCGATCCGTTTTTGAAACGAATCATGACTGGAGATGAAAAATGGATTGTTTACAACAACGTTAGTCGAAAACGATCATGGTCCAAGCATGGTGAACCAGCTCAAACCACTTCAAAGGCTGATATCCACCAAAAGAAGGTTATGCTGTCGGTTTGGTGGGATTGGAAGGGTGTGGTATATTTTGAGCTGCTTCCAAGGAATCAAACGATTAATTGGGATGTTTACTGTCAACAATTGGACAAATTGAATACAGCCATCAAGGAGAAGCGACGGAATTGATCAATCGTAAAGGTGTCATATTCCACCAGGACAACGCTAGACCGCACACATCTTTGGTCACTCGCCAAAAATTGAGTGAGCTTGACTGGGAACTTTTGATGCATCCACCATATAGCCCTGACCTTGCACCATCAGACTACCATTTATTTCGATCTTTGCAGAACTCCTTAAATGGTAAAACTTTCGGCAATGATGAGGCTATAAAATCGCACTTGGTTCAGTTTTTTGCAGATAAAGGCCAGAAGTTTTATGAGCGTGGAATACTAAATTTGCCAGGAAGATGGCAAAAGGTTATCGAACAAAATGGCAATTATATATTTGATTAAAGTTCATTCTAAGTTTTATTAAAAATGCATTTACTTTCTTTTAAAAAATGCGCAATCCTTTTTGGGGCAACCCAATATATAAAAATTAATTTGTGTTTGTTTGTATGCTTGTTTGTTTGTTTGTGGGCTTGTAAATTTATTAATTCCGTATAGACTCAAAAACGCTGAGCAGATTTCTTTCAAATTTTCACAGATTGTCGGGAGTGGCCCGGAAGGAGCAAAAGGCTATTTAATTTATTGATATTGGTAGGGGGGCTGACCCTCCCCTTACCCTAAAAGTACAACCCCAAAATAAAAGTGAACCGATCGGGACAGTATGGGATTCAAATTAAAGGTATTCAAGAGTAGACTACGAATTTTATATTAAAAATTGGATCCAAGTAACTGGGGAGCCGCCCCCAAACCCAAAACCCCCTAAAATTGGTATATTGGACGATAATGACAATATGGGACTCGAATGAAAGGTGTTCGGGAGTAGATTACGAAAATGGTCAGGAAGGAGGAAAAGACTTTTTAGTTTGTTGATATTGGAAGGAGGCGGACCCACCCCATTACCCCAAAAACACCACTTAAAATCAAAAGTGGACCGATAGGGACTATATGGGTATTAAATGAAAGGTATTGGGGAGTAAAATACGAATATGGTATTAAAAATTGGGATGGAGCATGCAAGGGGTCGTCCAACCCCAAAAACTCCCCCAAATAAACATTCTGGACATAAATATCAATATCGGACTCAAATGAAAAGTATTCGGGACTAGACTACGAATATGACATACAAAATGAGGTCAAAGTAATTGGCGGTCGCAACACCAGTAAATGGGAATATAATTCGATACTAGCTAGATGAGCCTCAAATTAAAGGCAACTTTGCGTCCAAGAATCTAGGTGGTGCTTTACCTCTCCATTAAAATAATGGGGGATCAAGTGATATATATTTTTAAGTGGAGTGCGTCACTCAAATTTGTGCTGAAGTAGCAGATGGAGTGAGGCGCCCCCCACCTAACGGCTGTATACACCAATTATGACAATATGGGGTTAAAATTAAAGTATAAGGGTGTGGACTGCGAATACGATATCTTTATTCTGCTCATATATCTAGCGGACCACCTCACCTCAAAACAGTTGATCAATTATAATGACCTAACAGGCCACTGCCGCCGTACCCCCAAAGTTATGACGTTCAGTGTGATAGGAGCAGTTGCAAACCTTAAGTCAAGGTGGCCGCCATTCTTAGCTCATCGACAAGGAGCCTTCTTTTCCTAGAGAAGTCCAAACAATGTGCTGCTGGGCAACACTTTTTACATGGTTAAATTACTAAGAACTGTCGCCACCGCACTTAATATAAAGAATCTTTTAGTATGGCAATTTGATTTGATTTAAAACAAGTAAAGGCGTGTTAAGTTCGGCCGGGCCGAATCTTACATACCCTCCACCATGGATCGCATTTGTCGAGTTTTTTTCCCGGCATCTCTTCTTAGGGAAAACAGGATATAAGAAAAGATTTGCTCTGCTATTAGAGCGATATCAAGATATGGTCCGGTTTGGACCACAATTAAATTACATGTTGGAGAACTGTGTAAAATGTCAGCCAATTCGAATAAGAATTGCGCCCTTTGGGGGCTCAAGAAGTAAACTAGAAATCGATTTATATGGGAGCTGTATCGGGCTTTAGACCGCTTCAGATCATAATAAACACGTATGTTGATGGTCATGAGAGGATCCGTAGTACAAAATTTCAGGCAAGTTATTTTGTTAACATTTTGGGTATTAAAGTCTAAACCTTTCCCTTATCGATGGCAGCACTTACATTTAAATAGGCGCCATCTATTCTGTTTGCAAATGGATCCACTCTATGGAGACCACCACCACTAACAGAGAGAGGACAGAGTGGTAAAAATTGATTACGCAGCATTTATCTTTATTGTGGCAACCTATCGGTCCGTAAAATAAAGAAAACTAAAGCATAGGAATTTCGTTGCGGTTGTTTGCTGTATTATTTTTTAATTTTCCCACCCTAAGATAGGTGTGTCAGGTAGTTTAAGTGGCTATCTTCGCCATAGATAAAAATTTGTTTAATAGAGAGCGAATATCCAAGTTTGTGTTAAACTGTTAGAGCTGAAGGCACAACGAACGTACACAGAATCAGAAATATTGGAGAGTAGGTTATGTTACAGAGGTGACATTTTTTTATGTCTTGAAAGCGAAAGCTCAGTGGAGCGGGTTTGCTTGAAAATTTAGCTCAATGATAAAAAGACTCCTTTTTATAGTCGAGCCCAAGTGGAGTGCCGATAAGCACACATTTTTTTTCGTTTTGTCACTCGATTCGTTCGCCAAGTCATTGAAAACAGCTGATTTTATAAACGGAAAATAGCTGTTTTCAATGACTTGGCGAACGAATCGAGTGACAACAAATGAAAGCGTGAAAAGTTCGGCCGGGCCGAATCATACATACCCTCTTCCATGGATTTCATTTGCCATTTTTTGCCCGATATCTCTTTATAGGTAAATAAAGGATATTGGATAAAAATTGTAAAGCTATTGGAATTTTTTCAGGTTATCAACCAATTCGGACCATGCTTGATTTGGCTGTTGGAGACCATAGTAGATGTCATTGTGCAAAATGTCAGCCAAAATTTAATAAGAATTAAGCCCTATAGTGGCTTAGGAACTAAAATCGGGAGATCGGCACATATGGGAGCTATTTCAGGTTACCATAGAAGTCGCTAAAATAATGTTTAGCCAAATAGCATAAGAATTGCGCCCTCTAGAGGCTCAGAGAGTCAAATTAGGGGATCGGCTTATATGGGAGCTACATCAAGTTTTAAACCGGGTTGAACCATACTTAGCACAGATGTTGGAAGTCATAACAAAATATCTTATACAAAATTTGAGACAAATCGGAGAAGAATTGCGGCGGTTAGGGGCTTAAGAGGTCGAAAAATGGACGGACCGACATGGCTAAATCGACTTAGAATGTCAAGACGATCAAAAATATACATATATACTTTGTTGGGTCTCAGATGAATATTTCGATGGTTTATAAACGGAATGACGAAATTAGATTGTGATGGATAGTATAAAAAGGAAAAAACTAATTTAGTGGTCTAGGCAGTAAGTTTTTGTACTAAAGTCCCAAATGGATAATGATTATTGTAGCAACTATTATTGAAGGAATATCCAGCGCAGAAAAATTTTTCTGATATTTTTGGCATGGGTCAGTCCTCATGCGCAACGGTGACATTAGATAGGCCGACAAAACTGGAAATTCGATTGAATTCAAATATAGAAAAAATTATGGCAATGTGATGGGAGTCAACAACGAGCATCACCAACAACAAATTCAGCGCCATCTATTGGGAGACAGAAATTATTTGAATAGCCAAGCAAACCCGAACAAAGAAAAAGAGCGCGAGAGGTACAGGAGAGTGTGTTCAAAGTTGATCATATGCTTTGCACTACTGTTTTGACAAGTTGTCTGTCCTTGAAATAAATAAAATAAAGGAAATAAACTTTGACTATTTTTCGTATTATTTGTTTAACCCTCCTACACTGGGACAAGCTTCCACAATAGTCTAAAAGTTCTATAAAACCCTCTCTCCCTCCCCATTACCCTAGTTTTTGGAAACGCCAGATCCGAAAATTGGCGGTGCTATTGAGGCGAAACTTTGTGTGCTCTCTTACAGTAACCTAAAAACAAAAATTTGGTATCCAAATTTCGGATGGATACCAAATATACATATAGACCAATCACGACAATATGGTACTCAAATGAAAGGTGTTTAAGATTAGAAAAAGGTATTTAAGATCAGACATCCAATTTTCGTCCCCCCAAAACACCCCTAAATCTGACATATTTACCTACCATGGCAATATGGGACTCAAATGAAAGGTATTTTCGAGTAAAATACGAACCTGATATCCAAATTTGGGACAGAGTTTCTGGGGGTCCACCCTTTCCCAAAACTTATACTGACCATGGCAATATGGGACTTAAATAAAAGCTATTTGAGTGTCGAATACAAATCTGATATCCAGATACGGGACCAAGTGTTTGGTGGGCCGCCCATCCCCGATAACATCCGCCAAAGAAAGCAAATTTACTGCCATAGCAATATGGGGTTGAAATGTAAGGTCTTTGGAAGTAAAGCGCGAATCTGATATCAATGTTCGGAAAAAGTGCCTATGGGGCCACCCCAACCCCATAACACCACCCAAATAGGAAGTATTAGCTGACGATTGCAATATGAGGGTCAAATAAGTGGTATTTTAGAGTAGAACAGGAATCTGATATATATTTTCAAAGCCAAGTCACTGAGTGGCCGCCCCATCCACCAAAACATCCCCCAACCGGACATGTTTGCCGACTATGGAGAAATGGAGCTCAAATAAGAAGTATTTGGGAGTAGACCATGAATCTGACATCAACAATAGGGACCAACTGTCAAGGGGATGTCCCACCACCATAACAAGCCCCAAGTAGGATGTATTTGCTCACCAAGACAATTTGGGTCTACAAAACTGTGGAGCTCGATATTCATAGTTTTTAGGACCCATACCCCAAAGAGTAAATTTATTTGCTGGCTTTTTCAATAAGATGTTTAAGTGAATGTTATTTGAGATTATAAAATTAATTTGATATTTAATTTTGAGGCCAATGCCAATCCCATATTCATATATATGAGAATAGAGCACGTTGCTGATATATTTTCACGGCCCCTAAATCGGGTATATTTACCGACCATGTCAATGTGGGTCTTAAATGAAAGGAACTGGGGGGTGGAGCAAGAATTTATACCCACTTACGGGACCAATTTTCTGGGGGTCTACCCCTTCCGCAGAATACCCAACAAACAGCAATTTTTTACTGACCATCGCAGTATGTTGCTCAAAAAAAGGCATTTTGGAGTAGAATACGAATTTGATATCCAAGTTTAGGACAATGTATTGGGTTGCCCAAAAAGTTATTGTCGGTAATATAGTAGTAATATAGTCGGCGTTGACAAATTTTTTCAACGGCTTGTGACTCTGTAATTGCATTCTTTCTTCTGTCAGTTATCAGCTGTTACTTTTAGCTTGCTTTAGAAAAAAAGTGCGCGAAATTTTGTTTACATATGTTTGTTTGGCGTCAATTTTAATATGTGTACCACATGTATTGAAAGAAATTCATTTAACAAACCGAATCAACGCTTGTGATATGCACCTTAAACGTAATGAATTCGATCCGTTTTTAAAACGAATCATAACTGGAGATGAAAAATGGATTGTTTACAACAACGTTAGTTCCAAGCACGGTGAACCAGCTCAAACCACTTTAAAGGCTGATATCCACCAAAAGAAGGTTATGCTGTCTGTTTGGTGGGATTGGAAGGGTGTGGTATATTTTGAGCTGCTTCCAAGGAACCAAACGATTAATTCGGATGTTTACTGTCAACAATTGGACAAATTGAATACAGCCATCAAGGAGAAGCGACCAGAATTGGTCAATCGTAAAGGTGTCATATTCCACCAGGACAACGCTAGACCGCACACATCTTTGGTCACTCGCCAAAAACTGAGTGAGCTTGGCTGGAAACTTTTGATGCATCCACCATATAGCCCTGACCTTGCACCATCAGACTACCATTTATTTCGATCTTTGCAGAACTCCTTAAATGGTAAAACTTTCGGCAATGATGAGGCTATAAAATCGCACTTGGTTCAGTTTTTTGCAGATAAAGGCCACGCTCATAGAACTGAGCGTGGAATACAAAATTTGCCAGGAAGATGACAAAAGGTTATCGAACAAAATGGCAATTATATATTTGATTAAAGATCATTCTAAGTTTTATTAAAAATGCATTTACTTTCTTTTAAAAAATCTGCAATTACTTTTTAGGCAACCCAATATTTAAGGCATCACCCTTTCCCCAAAACACCCCCCAAAGGGTAAAAATTTTTCGACAATGCCAATATGTGACTCAAATGAAAGGTATTTGAGATTAGAAAACGAATTTAATGACCAATTTTGGGGCCATGTGTTTGGGTGACGCCTCATCCTGTAAACTCCTCTCAAAACCAATGGCTATATGGGGTTTAAATAAATGATATTTGAGAGAAGAGCATCATGCTGATAATTTTTCAGGGCCAAGTGTCTGGGGGATCACCTCACCTCCGAAGACACACTTAAATCAGACATCATGAGCATATCGGTCTGGAATAAAGTGTTTTAAGAATGGAGTATACCTTATATCCAAACTTAAATTCGTAGACCAATAAAGATTATATGAGATTCAGATAAAGGCACTTATATTGTTAAACTATTTGTCAAGCAATGTAGTATTTTCGTTGCATGGTTTTTCACTAAAAGATTTTTAATTGTCAAAAATATATATTCCAAGAAAAATGTTGTTCCATATAAAGCAAAAGAAGGCGCAGTGGAGGGGGCCCGGTCTAGCTAGTAAATATATATATACTTGCTGACCCGGGCCCGCTCCGCTGCGCCTTCTTTTACTTTATATGGAACAAAATTTTCCTTGGTATATTTAATTTCGATAATTAAAGAGCTTTTAGTGAAATACCGTGGTACGAAAATAGTATATCACTTGACAAACAGTTTAACAATATAAGTGCCTTTATCTGAATCCCATATGATCTTTATTGGTCTACGAATTTAAGTTTGGATGTAAGGTGTATTCCATTCTTAAAATTCTTCATTTCAGCCCGATATTCTCATGATGTCTGATTTAGTGGTGTTTTCGGGGGAGAGGTGGTCCTCCAGATACTTGGCCCTGAAAAAATATCAGCATCGTGCTCTTCTCTCAAATAGCATTTATTTAAACCCCATATTGCCATTGGCTTAAGAGGAGTTTACAGGATGAGGCGTCCCCCAAACACATGGTCACAAAAAAGGTTATCAAATTCGTTTTCTAATCTTAAATACCTTTGATTTGAGCCACATACTGGCATGATCGAAAAATTGTTTCCCTTTGAGGGTGTTTTGGAAAAAGGATGATGCCCTAAATACATGGTTCCACATTTGGATATCAACTTTGCACTCTACTTCCAAATACCTTTATTTGAGCCCCATATTGCGATGGTCACTAAACAATTGCTGTTTGTGGGGTACTTTGGGAAAGGGGTAGACCCTCAGAAAATTGATCCCGAAAATGGGTACCAATTCTTGCTCCACCCCCAATACCTTTCATTTAGGCTCCACATTGGCATAGTCGGTAAATATGCCCGAATTTGGGGTGTTTTGGGGATTGGGGTGGTCCCCCAAACACTAAGCCCGGAAAATATATCAGCAACGTGCTCTATTCTCATATATCTAATTTGAACCCCATATTGCCATTGCCCTCAAAATTGGATATCAAATTCGTTTTCTAATCTAATTTAAACTCCTTATTACAAAATTCAGCAAATATGTCCGGTTTGGGGTACTGGCCCTAAAAACTATAAATATTTAATTCCACTCTCTTTAAGACCCAAATTGTCTTGGTGAGCAAATACATCCTATTTGGGGGTTGTTATGGTGGTGGGACGTCCCCTAGACTGTTGGTCCCTAATGTTGATATCAAATACGTGGTCTACTCCCACATAACTTTAACTGGAGCCCCATATTTCAATAGTCGGCAAACATGGCCGGCTTGGGGGTGTTTTGGGGGATGGGCGGCCACTCAGTGATTTGGCCTTGCAAATATATATCGGATTCGTTTTCCACTTTAAAAACCCTCTTATTTGAGCCTCATATTGCAATTTTCAGGAAATACTTACTATTTGGGTGGTGTTGTGGGGTTGGGGTGGCCCCATAGACACTTTTCCCGAATATTGATATAAAATTCGTGCTTTACTCCCGAAGATCTATTATTTGAGCCCCATATTGCTATGGTCGTAAATTTGTCACCTTTGGGGGATGTTTTTGGTGAGTGGCTTCCCTCCAAACACTTGATCCCATATTTGGATATCAGATTCCAATTCTAAATTCAAATATCTTTTATTTTAGCCCCATATTCCCATGGTCAGTAAATAAGTCCTATTTGGGGGGTGTTTTGGGAGAGGGGTGGACCCCCAGAAACGTGGTCCTACATTTGAATATCAGTTTCGTTTTCTACTCGCAAATACACTTCGTGTGAGTCCCATACTGCCATGGTCGGTAGATATGACCGATTTGGGGGTGTTTTGGGGCTTGGGGTGATCCCCCTAGCACTTGATCCGACAATTGGATATCAGATACGTTTTCTTATCCAAAATACCTTTCATTTGAGTCCCAAATTGTCGTGATTGGTCTAAATATATGTTTGGTAGGTTTTAGGGTGGGGCAGTCCCCCTAGGTACCCCATCCGAAATTTGGATACCAAATTTTTATTTCTAGGGTACTATATGAGAGCACACAAAATTTCGCTTAAATCGCACCACCCATATCCGAGTTCTGGCTTTTCTTAAAATTAGGTAAGGAGGAGGGTCCGCCCCCCTTCAGTTATCAAAAAATGTAGTACCCTATTTTCACCACGGGGTCATTATGCACCATCTGTGAAAATTTCAAGAAAAAAAAATTTCATGCAAAATTTTTTCACTCTTCCCTTCCAAGGTCCTTCATTCCTCTTAGTATATTTTATCTTGGGTGGGCATAAAATATTTCGCTTTTAAAGTAAAGGTGAGTATGTATGTGGGACATTTTTCTTCAAAGAACTTTAAATTTAAAGTTGTTGTATGTGTTAAAGTTCGGGGACCCTGGTCATCACCAAAACAAAATGTATTGCCGTATTCAGGGGTAGCTTCCGCATTCCGAAATCAATTGGGATAGTTCCCCTAAATTGGACAACCAAGTGGATCAATTGCCCACCTCTGCATTTGCTTTGACCAACCATTTTTCATCCAATCAAACTGCTCGGTCTAAATACAATTTGACTAAATTTTCTCTCCTGCCTCCTTATGGGCACAGCCAGACGCAAACGGTGGCGTCTGCGGGTATCCTGTTCAATATGTGTTTTCAAATGGCGGGAATTGACCTTAACCCAGGGACTTGCACCAAACTAACGTTTCCTTTGTTTCCCCCTGTCCTGTCTTTATCTACAAATAACAAGGTTTAAAATACCTATTGGTCATTGAAAAGTAACCTAAAACTCATCTTATCTTTTTGATGTCTTTACTTATAATTAACAGTGTCCATTAAATGAGAAAAACGATTTTTTCGACACACAAAAAAACCACTGGAATCTTATATATAAAAATCAATTTGTTTTGTAGGTTTGTTTGTTCCTTATACACTCAGAAATGGCTGAACCGATTTTCTTGAAATTTTCACAGATGGTGCATAATGATTCCGTGGTGAAAATAGGGTACTACTTTTTTTTATATCTGAAGGGGTGGCGGACCCTCCCCCTTACCCTAATTTTCAGAAACGCCAGATCTCAGAGATGGGTGGAGCGATTTAAGCGAAATTTTGTGTGCTCTCATATAGTACCCTGGAAATAAAAATTTGGTATCCAAATTTCGAATGGGGTACCTAGGGGGGCCGCCCCACCCTAAATCCTACGAAACATATATGTCCAATCACGACAATATGGGACTCAAATGAAAGGTATTAAAGATAAGAAAACGTATCTGATATCCAATTGTCGGACCAATTGCTAGGGGGACCACCCCAAGCCCCAAAACACCTCTTAATCGGACATATTTACCGACCATGGCAATATGGGACTCAAATGAAAGGTATTTGCGAGTAGAATACGAATCTGATATCTAAATGTGGGACCGCGTTTCTGGGGGTCCACCCCTTCCCCAAAATACCCCCCAAACAGGACTTATTTACTGACCATGGGAATATGGGGCTTAAATAATAGGTATTTGAATTTAGAGTACGAATCTAATATCCAAATATGGGACCAAGTGTTTGGGGGGCCGCCTCTCACCAAAAACACCACCCAAGCCGACCATGTTTGCTGACTATGGAAATATGGGGCTCCAATTAAAGTTATGTGGGTGTACACCACCTATCTTATATCAACATTAGGGACCAACTGTCTAGGGGACGTCCCACCACCATAACAACCATAACATAACTAATAGGACGTATTTGCTCATCACGGCAATTTGGGTCTTAAAGAGAGTGGAACTAAATATTTATCGGTTTTAGGGCCAATATCCCAAACCGGACACATTTCCTGACTTTTGCAATAAGGAGTTTAAATGAGATTAAATAACGAATTTGATATCCAATTTTGAGGCCAATGGCAATGATATATCAAATAAATTATATATAGTTATATGAGGATAGAGCATGTTGCTGATATATTTTCCGGGCTTAGTGTTTGGGTCGTCCCCAAAGCAATAAGCCACACAATCTTACATATGCAATATCAAATACATATATTAGTACATAAGCATATAGCACATAAGGACCTCAATGGGTTACATATTTCATAATTAGTTCCCGCAAGCAGCAATGTAACGGCTCAAGTTTGCGAGTTCTCCGAGAGCGAACATTGAATGTTGTCTCGGCTGGAATGGAAAATCGGTTAGACCCCGTAGCAATTTATTGATACATTATGATCTTAATATAAAACTTCTTCTCTCAAGTGTTGGATGATCAATCAATAGTAGACGACTTCTGCAAGGTGGTAGTAATTACGATGGGTTCAACTTCGGACGACGCACAGTGTTGCCTCTTCATACATTCGTTGGACAAAAATAGTTAGAGTTAAGATAGAGCTCTAAAATTTTAAATACATGTATATTTGACTTAAATTAAGAAAAACATTAAGTATGGACCAAATCGGGCTATATCCTGATATAGCTCCCATATAAACCGATCTCCCGATTTGACTTCTTGAGCTCCTGGAGGTCGCAGTTGTTATCCGATTTCGCTGAAATTTTGCACAAAGGCTACTGTTATGACTTTCAACATCCATGGTAAGTATGGACCAAATCGGGCTATATCCTGATATAGCTCCCATATAAACCGATCTCCCGATTTGACTTCTTGAGCTCCTGGAGGTCGCAGTTGTTATCCGATTTCGCTGAAATTTTGCACAAAGGCTACTGTTATGACTTTCAACATCCATGGTAAGTATGGTTCAAATCGGACTATGTCCTGATATAGCTCCCATATAATCCGATCTCCCGATTTGACTTCTTGAACCAATGTAAAGCGAAATTTTTTTCAAATTTATTTTATTTAATTTTTTATTTCATATTTCTTATAAAACAACATAAAACATAATAACACTTCAAAAAAGGTATCAACATTTCTTTGTATTGTTTTCAATCTTGCTCAATATAATATTGAATATCATTTAAGTTTTCGGAGATATTTCTATTCTTTTGACTTAAAACACTAATGGATGGCTCTGAGTGTAAAATCATATATACAAACAAATCTTTATTAGTTTTTTCTCTGTCGCACTTTCGTGTATGCTCTAGTCTTGCCTTTCTGATTATTTTATGGCATGACTCCATTGCCTCCTCTGACAAAATTCCAATAGGAATTGAGAAATATTTTATGAATCCTATTCCATGGACAAGTACTTTGTGCACCGTAGCTGGCATGAAATACCAAGCATACTTGCTTAAATACAAATCCCTTGTTTCCTTCAAGAGCGTATCGAAATTTTCTATATTTATTTTTGATCCACTTGAAATAGTTCGCAGTATTATTGAAAAGTTTCGTATTAAATTGTTATCAACTCCAGTTATTTTCGATGCAATTTCAATATTTGAGAAAAATGTTCTGGCGCTATTTCCATCGTTTGTTGTGCCATAACCATTTTTAACTTTATCTACTATTAATCCTAATTGTTCTTTAATTTTTTTTTGAATCTGTGACTTAGTTTCAGAAACTACTTGTTTCTCCTGTTCTTTTGAAACCCTCCATTTTCTCACTTTTAACTTATACGCAATATGGAGTATACATTCAAAAAACTTAATTCTAGCATGCAGCGTCGAGAGTCCATATTTATAATGCTCTTCATTTACATCGCGTTCAGACACTGCAGTTGAGTTCATTTCGGTAGGCTTCGCCCCACAAATACAACAATTTGAACTGCTTTTATTATTCGTAAGAACATTTAAGACAGCGCCATCTATCATAGTTAGCTTCATAGAAAAACTAACATTTACGTTTTTTTCTTCATGGTGAAAGCTGTTCAAGCTTTCGATTTGAAGTGAAATATTCCGTTCCACATCTCTCACCAAATCAGGGTTTTCTTTCATAAACATGAATTTTATTGGTCGACAATATCTGGGTGAGGAATGGCGATCGTTTTCCCATAATGTTGTGGAGGTTTTAGGATCAAAAAATCGCAATGGTACCAGAGATGCCACAAATATAAACTCATCATTAATTCTTGGGTTCGAAAATTTTTGTTTATATACGCTGTGGTTCGAACTTCCATCGAACCCCCATTTACATTCTAATGTAATATCTTTTTTGGGGCACAAGTTATGGGAGTCCATCAAGCTTTTTGCGGTTTGATTTAATAGAGACTGCAATGGAATTTCTGCAGAGCTCTCTGTTACCTCGATATCATGTGGTATAAGTTCTTGTTTAGATTTGAATAAAGCCTTATACGATGGGAAACAATCCTTATGAAATGAATTTACTAAATTTCTCATCATATTGTATGTTCTATAGGACAAATCCATATCAACGTACAAGCCCAAAGCCTCTTTAACTGATATGGTGCTTTGATTACTCAGGATAGTTAGCTTTTCCGCAGCTTTTTTAATTAATTCTGATGAATTCGATGTAACTAACTCATCCACTCGCCTTCTCTTTGTTCTATTGCACGATTCTTCAAAGGACTTTCGTGGTCTTCCTCTACTGCCACTAGTACTTGGTTCCTAATTTTAAATATTTTTGGTCATAGTGGTGATAAGCTTTAAAAAAAATGTTTTAATTACCTCAAAGAAATCATTTACGCCCAGACGCATGTCGGTATCCAGCCAAATATTATTGGATGATTCAAACCTTAGTTTCATACGGGAACATTTAACCCATTTTTTGTTGAACTTCTTTAAAGTTGATTTTATTTTTTCTTTGTCTTGTTCATTCAGTAACTTGTTGCCATTGCTTTCGATTTTGTTTATTATTACTTTGTTTACATGCGTTGGGTTTACTGCTTTAACAGACAACCAAATATTATACAACTCACGCACTTTCATTTTAGCTTTAATATAATATAACACTATATACGCAAATGGTGCAAGTTGGTGCAGCTGAAATTTAGCCTTTTTGATTCAGGACACTTCACTGAAGAACGCTGAAAAAGAGTTAGCGTGGTCCCAGTTGGACTTTTTTAGATCCACTCTGCTGAAAATTTCACTTTTGACAGTAATTGCTTTATTTTTGCCTCTTATTTAAAAGTAACGGTACTAACCATATGTTCATGTCAGTGACACCTTACGTTGACAAATGTGCTGTCAATTATGTCCTCTTTAAGATCTTATTCTATTTTGGTACCCCAATAAATAAAAAATCAATTTTGTTTACATAAACAGAAATTTTAATTTTTGGGAAAAAATATGCATCATCCATTTGTTAAAAAACCTTCGTACGAAAACGCCCATTAGATGACGAGGAACTTCAAATATAATTATTTTTTTTTAAATTCTTCATATTTGAAGTGTTTTCTAAAAGATTAGTAAAAGATTTCATAAAAATTTTCATTTCCGATTTTTGCATTTTTGTCCACCGGGGCAACACTGTGCGACGTAAGGTGAAAATCAGACATTGAATTTGGACTTCTATCAGAGTAACAATCACAAAACGGGTCCCATATGACGCATCCATATTCCAATACAGGGAGAACTGAGCTTACAAATAAGCTCTTAGTGACATAGAGGTTATTGAACTCCCTATACCAACGTTTTATGAAGCCTAATAAAGATTTAGCTTTATTAACGCAAGAATCGATGTGTAGATGAAACATAGGATCCAAGATAATGCCTAGACCAGCAAAAGGTTCAACATACCCAGTAAGTAATAAAAAATGTTACCTTTCTTTGCAATAGTGGGTCCGAGTTACCACATACCTGATCGAGAACACTTTAGTATCGTCCACTGATTGTGAAGAGGACAATAAATGAGTGCGTATTCGCAGAGAATTGAGCAATAGAAGCGATCCTATGTCATTGCCGAATAATGCATCTAAATAAACAAATTTATATTATCAGTAATAAATGTATGTTATTTAGACACAATACAGGCATGAATCTACTTAGGGCGTGGTATGGAAAACAATTAAGTGTTTTGTAATTATATTAGCACAGAGTACCTAACATAGATTTTCTTTTTCAATGTAACTTTTTAGTAATTAGAGCGCACAACAAGCCGATTACTGGCTTACGTGTCCATAGTGTTATGGGGCGGATTATAATACGCACCCTCTTTTACCTAACATAACCTAGATTTATTAACAAATTCAGGCTTTCAAAGCAAACATTTTTATACCCTCCACCATAAAATGGGGGGTATACTAATTTCGTCATTCTGTTTGTAACTACTCGAAATATTCGTCTGAGACCCCATAAAGTATATATATTCTTGATCGTCGGGACATTTTATGTCGATCTAGCAATGTCCGTCCGTCTGTCCGTCCGTCCGTCCGTCCGTTCGTCTGTCTGTCGAAAGCACGCTAACTTCCGAAGGAGTAAAGCTAGCCTCTTGAAATTTTGCACAAATACTTCTTATTAGTGTAGGTCGGTTGGTATTGTAAATGGGCCATATCGGTCCATGTTTTGATATAGCTGTCATATAAACCGATCTTGGGTCTTGACTTCTTGAGCCTCTAGAGTGTGCAATTCTTATCCGATTGGAATGAAATTTTGCACGACGTGTTTCGTTTTTATATCCAACAACTGTGCCAAGTATGGTTCAAATCGGTCCATAACCTGATATAGCTGCCATATAAATCGATCTGGGATCTTGACTTCTTGAGCCTCCAGAGGTCGCAATTATTATCCGATTTGCCTGAAATATTGTACGACGGATTCTCTCATGACCATCTCGATCGATCTCTCTATTTTACTTCTTGAGCCCACAAAGAGCGCAATTCTTATTCGAATTGGCTGACATTTTACACAGGTCTCCAACATAAATATCATTTAATTGTGGTCCAAACCGGACAGTATCTTAATATCGCTCTAATCGCAGAGCAAATCTTTTCTTATATCCTTTTTTTGCCTAAGAAGAGATGCCGGGAAAAGAACTCGACAAATGCGATCCATAGTGGAGGGTATATAAGATTCGGCCCGGCCGAACTTAGCACGTTTTTACTTGTTTTATTTTTGGAGCTTAACATCAATGGGCTCATGTCTACGGAATATCGTTAGTTCGATAAAAAAAAAATATACAGTCACGCCAAAACATAATTTTTCGAAAAATTTTACTCGTTCATGCATACACGTAATTCAGTCGCTGATTTTGCATACATCCAGAAAAATAAGTCTGCTGATATCAGCAAATAATGTCTGCTGATATTAAATTACAAATTTAAAACATTTGAATAAATCCATTTAATCTAGGTGGATTTGGGTGTAAAGGACCCAATGATGGAAGTGCACAAAATTTCTTGTATATGTGAATTTATGGCCGTCCCTTGGTCGTTGTTTGAAGCCGTTGATAATAAACTATCCATCTCTGACAACAGGTATATGAGAAGTGTTCAAGATTGTTGATAGATCCACCACAGTGAGCGGAGTTATCATCACTAAAAGTTCAAACGTAGCTTGAGCTATTATTATAAAGCTGGAAATAAAGTGACTTGTTTTTATGATTTTAACCGCAAAAAGAAAGGCTTGTGAAAGGATCTAGGGCCCCTGGCGAAGCAAGTGAAGGTGATCGACAACCACAATTTTATCTCGGTCCCTTACAAGGCTGTTGATTCTCCCTAGTTGTTTGGAATAAGGCCGGAGAGTTGGGAACAGGCTCCAACACTGTGTATTAATTAATAAAAATTGCCAATTTTTGGAGTTAATTTTTTGTTTAAAAGCATAATTGTAATAGTAGTATTTATTTTGTCTGCTGTTATTTAAATTCGATCAAAAATTAGTAAATTGTAGAAAATTGAAAAAAAAAAACAAGTAAAAAGGCGTTAAGTTCGGCCGGGCTGAACTTTGGATACCCACCACCTCGGGTATATATGTAAACCACCTTTCATCAAAATTCGGTGAAAATTTCATACCTTATACTCATATACCTCATACCGATCTGAAATATATACGACACGATGTCGAAAAGCCGAACATAAGTCCCTGTGTCAAATTTCAGTGAAATCGGATTATAAATGCGCTTTTATGGGGCCAAGACTTTAAATCGAGATATCGGTCTACATGGCAGCTATATCCAAATTTGGACCGATTTGGGCCAAGTTGCATTAACATGTCGAAAAGCCTAACACAAAGCACTGTCCCAAATTTCGGCGAAATCGGACAATAAATGCCTCTTTTATGGGCCCTAAACCTTAAATCGAGAGATCGGTCTATATGGCAGCTATATGCAAATCTGACCGAAAATTGAAGAAGGACGTCGAAGAGCCTAACCAAACTCAATGTGTCAAATATCAGCGACATCGGACAGTAAATGCGTCTTTTATCGCCCCAAAACCTAAAACCTAGATATCGGTCTATATGGCAGCTTTATCCAAATCTAAACCGATCTGTTCGATATTGCAGAAGTATGTCAAGGGGCTAAACTTAACTCACTGTTCAAAATTTCGGCGACATCAGACAATAAATGAGCATTTTATGGGCCCAAAACCATAAATCAAGAAATCGGTCTATATGGCAGCTATATCTAAATCTGAACCGATCTCCACCAAATTGAAAAAATATGTCAAAGGGCCTAACACAACTCACTGTCCCTAATTTCAGCAAAATCGGATAATGAATGTGGGTTTTATGGGCCTTACACCATAAATCGGTGGATCGATCTATATGGCAGCTATATCCAAATCTGGACCGATTTGAGCCAAATTAACAAAGGATGTCGATGGGCCTTACACAATTCACTGTCCCGAATTTCATCAAAATCGGATAATAAATGTGGCTTTTGTGGGCCTAAGACCCTTAACCGGAGGATCGGTCTATATGGCAGCTATATCCAAATCTGAACCGATCTGGGCCAATTTAACGAAGGAAGTCGAAGGGCCTAAGACAACTCACTGTCCCAAATTTCAGCGAAATCGGATAATAAATGTGGCTTTTATGGGCTAAAGACCCTAATTCTGAGGATCGGTCTATATGGCAGCTATATCCAAATCTGAACCGATCTGAGCCAAATTGACGAAGGATATCGAAGGGCCTAACACAACTCACTACCCAAAATTTCAACAAAATTGGATAATAAATGTGGCTTTTATGGGCCTAAGACCCTAAATCGGCGGATCGGTCTATATGGGGGCTATATCAAGATATAGTCCAATATAGCCCATCTTCGAACTTAACCTGCTTATGGACAAAAAAAGAATCTGTGCAAAATTTCAGCTCAATATCTCTATTTTTAAAGACTGTAGCGTGATTTCAACAGACAGACGGACAGACGGGCAGACGGACGGACATGTCTAGATCGTCTTAGATTTTTACGCTGATCAAGAATATATATACTTTATATGGTCGGAAATGGATATTTCGATGTGTTGCAAACGGAATGACAAAATGAATATACCCCCATCCTTCGGTGGTGGGTATAATTACGTTATATGCTCATAAAATTGAAAGATAGGGTGGAATATACATTTTTTGAAATATTTAGGACATATTTGAGCTTTTTTTAACTTTTTAAAATTTGAAAACAGCAGAAAATGTTTGATGTCCCATTTTCAGCAGACTCAGCTGTTACAGCAAACATTTTTGCCGTATTTACTAACAAATTTCTATGAGTGTATAAGTGTCCTTTTTATTGTTGTGTTGACGTAAAAACATATGCATATTAAATTCACTCGGTATGTGACATGGAAATTGCAATTATTGACAAAACCATATAGTTTACTCTTATTGGAATTGGTAGCAGTTTCTTTTGTATGAGGCGGTATGGGCATAACGCATACCGATAAGGACAAATGTGTTATTGTTTCGAATTATGAGAGACTCTAACTAAGGAAATCTTCCACTTTACCACATACGACTCACTGTATTTCCTGCCTGTCATTTGCTCCTGACGTGGATTGAGTAACAATAAATTGCCGTAATTTATTCTGAATTTTCACCGCCTAGCTGCTCTGATCCCTAAATCCGACACCTCTATCGCCGGTTCCTTCGCTGCTGAGTAAACCTTTTGTATTCACAGTTGTAGCATTTGCCAAAGTTTATTTAAACTTTTTATGTCGTATTTCTTTCAAATCGCTTTTATTGTCTGGTTCTGTTCCCTAGCGTTTTGCTTCGGTTAGGCTTGGTTGGGCTTCGAATGCATGTTCAAGTTGTTATTGTTTATCAACGGCATCTCTGTGAATAGCGTGGAGCTAGAGCTGGAGCCTGAAGTTAGTTATTTATTGTATGTGCAATAAATTCTTGGGATGAATGTATCTGGTTTGTTTTTCCGATGGTGTAGAAAACTACGAACGGATGTACGATGGTAAAAGGTGGGTGGATTCATTTATACCCGTTTGCGTTCATTTCAAAACACACACAATATGTAGTTCTGAAAATAAATTTACTTGAATGTAACGATTTTCTATTGTAACTGCTTAATGGTTTAACTTAATCAAATTTAAATAATATTTCATAAAATACAACGTTAACACACAAAGCCCATTACGCAAGGTCACTCGAGACCTTACATCTCTTTTGTTTTGGTGTTTTTATACCCTCCACAATAGGATAGGGGAACAATTTCATTCATTCATTCTATTTGTAACTCCTATAAAAATTCGTCTTATACCCCATAAAGTATATATATTCTTCATCGTCATATCATTTTAAGTCGATCTAGCCATGTGCGTCCGTCCGTCAGTTGATAGCACGCTAACTTTCGAAGGAGTAAAGCTAGCCGCTTGAAATTTTGCGCAAATACTTTTTATAAGTGTGGGTCAATTGGGTTGGAAATGGACCATATCGGTCCATCTTTTGATATAGCTGCCATATAAACAGATCGGGGGTCTTGACTTCTTGAGCCACTAGACGACGCAATTCTTATCCGATTTAGCTTAAATTTTGCATGTGGTATTTTGTTGACTTTCAATAACTGTGCCAAATATGGTTCATATCAGTCCATAAACTGATATAGCTGCTATGTAAACCGATCTGGGATTTTGACTTCTTGAGCCTCAAGAGGGAGCAATTATTATCCAATTTGGCTGAAATTTTGTACAACGGCTTCTCCCATGACCTTCAACTTATGTGAATAGGTCTATAGACTGACACAGCTCCCGTATAAACTACTCGAAATATTCGTCTGAGACCCCATAGTATATATATTCTTGATCGTCGTGACATTTTATGTCCATCTAGCCATGTCCGTCCGCCTGTCTGTCGAAAGCACGCTAACTTCCGAAGGAGTAAAACTAGCCGCTTGAAATTTTGCACAAATACTTCTTATTAGTGTAGGTCGGTTGGTATTGTTTTTTGCGTGTTTTGTTATGATATCCAACAACTGTGCCAAGTATGATTCAAATCGGCCCATAACCTGATATAGCTGTCATATAAACCGATCTTGGGTCTTGACTTCTTGAGCCTCTGAAGGGCGCAATTCTCATCCGATTGGAATGAATTTTTGCACGACGTGTTTTGTTATGATATTAAATAACTGTGCCAAGTATGGTTCAAATCGGTTCATAACCTGATATAGCTGCCATATAAACCGATCTTGGATCTTGACTTCTTGAGCCTCTAGAGATCACAATTATTATCCGATTTGCCTGAAATTTTGTACGACGGATCCTCTCTTGACCATCAACATACATGTTTATTATGGTCTGAATCGGTCCATAGCCCTATACAGCTCCCATATAAATCGATCATTTTACACAGGTCTCCAATATATAACATTTTACACAGGTCTCCAATATATAATTACACAGGTCTCCAATATATAATTTAATTGTGGTCCAAACCGGACCACATATTGATATCGCTCTAATAGCAGAGCAAATCTTTTCTTATATCCTTTTTTGCCTAAGAAGAGATTTTATATACTGTGGGAGTTTTGGACACAGGTCTCCAATATATAATTACACAGGTCTCCAATATATAATTTAATTGTGGTCCAAACCGGACCACATATTGATATCGCTCTAATAGCAGAGCAAATCTTTTCTTATATCCTTTTTTGCCTAAGAAGAGATTTTATATACTGTGGGAGTTTTGGAGACAATCTTATTTTGTAAGGATATTCGTTAGTGTGGTTTTTTATAGCCTCCACCAAAGGATGAGGTATACTAACTTCGTCATTCTGACTGTAGCACATCGAAGAATTGGTCTAAGACCCCATGCAGTATATATATTCTTGGTCATCTTGACTTTTTGCGTCGACCTAGACATTTCCACCCGTCTGTCGAAAGCATTTCAAAGGAATGGAGCTAGGTTCTTGAAATTTTGCGCAATTATATCCTATTGCAGTAGGTCTTTTTTTGTTGTAAGTGGGCTATATCGGACCAAGTTTTGATATAGTTTCCATATAAACCGATATCCTAATTATATTTCTTGCGCCTCTAGAGGGCGCAATTCCTATCGGATTTGGCAGATATTTTGCACAGTGACTTCTCCTTTAATCTTCAACATACGTGCCAAGCACTGCCAAAATATGTCGAAACCCCGATATAGCTCCCATATAAGCAATTACTTTTACTATGGTCTCCAATATCCAAAATAAGTATGCCCCAAATAGCTGAAACAGCTCCAATTGTTCCTGCCTTGGAAGCAATATTAAAATCTTCTAGCATACTTATGCGCATTTTGAATGCAGCAATCTATTACTTAGGGTATGCATGAAACATGGCTTCAAAGTATGGTTAAGACGAATTTGTTTTGCATCCATATTGCTTCTGACCAGCGGTTGTGTATGCTAATAGTCTTTTTAGCTCAATGAACGATGTTCAAGTAAAACATTTTGTGCTGGAGAGATTGACACGATCGCGTGCTTCAAAGAGAGTTTAATATCTTCAGTTGAATTTGTGGTTTTATACTTTTAACGCAGTATTCTTAAAAGTTTTTTTGAGACAGAATTTAAATTTGAATATTTTTATTTTATTTCATTTATTTTTGAAACGCCATCTGAGACTAAGTTTTCTATGTTATTGAGAATTTATTTTTAATTACACACTGCACCTATACTATAAGTACAAAGTGGGAGCTATATCCAATTCTGAACCAATTTTGATCGATCTCGGCGTATGTTTTTAGATGGGTTATTAAACAAACCGTATTAAATTTCGAGCAAATATGTTCAACCTGTAATAACTACGGTTGACAAATTACAACATTATTGAAAATTGCCCAAAATCTGACGAAGATATATATGGAAGCAATATCTAATTATGAACCGATTTCGAACAAACTTCTCAGAGAGAAGTTTCGCCATATAGACCGATTTCGAGAGATCTGTCTATATGGCAGCATTATACAAATCTGGATCGATCTAAGTGAAATTGAAGAAGGATGTCGAAGGGCCTAACACAACTCGCTGTCCCAAATTGCGGCGACACCGGACAATAAATGCAATTTTTATGGGCTCAAAACCTAAAACCGAGAGATCAGTCTATATGGCAGCTATGTCCAAATATGAACAGGTCTGTGCCATAATGCAGGAGTATGTCAAGCAGCTTAACTTAACTCACTGTCCCAAATTTCGCGACATCGGATAATAAATGCCCCTTTTATGGGCCTTAGACCCTAAATCAGAGTATCGGTCCATGTGGCAGCTATATCCAAATCTAGACCGATCCGAGCCAAATTAATGAAGGATGTTGAAGGGCCCAACACAACTCACTGTCCTAAATTTCAGCAACATCTTATATATAACAAGTTAAATCGTGCTATGGATCGCATTTATGCTACCATGGATCGCATTTATCGAGCTCTTACCACGGTATCTCTTTTTAGGCAAACAAAGGATATAAGAAAAGATTTGCTCTGCTATTAGAGCGATATCAAGATATGGTCCGGTTTGGACCACAATTATACTATATGTTGGAGACCTGTGTAAAATGTCAGAATTGCGCCCTTTGGGGGATCAAGAAGTAAAATAGAGCGATCGATTTATATGGGAGCTGTTTCGGGCTAAGACCGACTCAGACCATAATAAACACGTATGTTGATGGTCATGAGAGGATCCGTCGTACCGATTTGAACCGTACTTGGCATAGTTGTTGAAAGTTATAACAAAAGACCTCATGCAAAATTTCAGCTAAATCGGATAATAATTGCGCCCTCTAGTGGCTCAAGAAGTCAAGACCCCAGATCGGTTTATATGGCAGCTATATCAGGTTATGGACCGATTTGAACCATACTTGGCACAGTTGTTGAAGGTTATAACAAAAGACCTCATGAAAAATTTCAGCTAAATCGAATAATAATTGCGCCCTCTAGTGGATCAAGAAGTCAAGACCCCAGATCGGTTTATATGGCAGCTATATCAGGTTATGAACCGATTTGAACCATATTTGGCACAGTTGTTGGATATCATAACAAAACACGTCGTGCAAAATTTCATTCCCATCGGATAAGAATTGCGCACTCTAGAGGCTCAAGAAGTCAAAACCCCAGATCGGTTTATATGGCAGCTATATCAGGTTATGAACCGATTTGAACCATATTTGGCACAGTTGTTGGATATCATAACAAAACACGTCGTGCAAAATTTCATTCCCATCGGATAAGAATTGCGCACTCTAGAGGCTCAAGAAGTCAAAACCCCAGATCGGTTTATATGGCAGCTATATCAGGTTATGGACCGATTGGAACCACACTTGGCACAGTTGTTGGATATAATAACAAAACACGTCGTGCAAATTTTCATTCCAATCGGATAAGAATTGCGCACTCTAGAGGCTCAAGAAGTTAAGACCCAAGATCGGTTTATATGGGAGCTATATCAGGTTATAAACCGATTTGAACCATACTTGACACAGTTGTTGGATATCAGAACAAAATACGTCTTGCAGAATTGCATCCCAATCGGATAAGAATTGCGCCCTCTAGAGGCTCAAGAAGTCAAGACCCAACATCGGTTTATATGGCAGCTATATCAAAACATGAACCGATATGGCTCATTTACAATACCATCCGACCTACACTAATAAGAAGCATTTGTGCAAAATTTCAAACGGCTAGCTTTATTCCTTCGGAAGTTAGCGTGCTTTCGACAGACAGACGGACGGACGGACGGGCGGACAGACATGGCTAGATCGACATAAAATAACGATCAAGAATATATATACTTTATGGGGTCTCAGACGAATATTTCGAGTAGTTAAAAACAGAATGACGAAATTAGTATACCCCCCATCCTATGGTGGAGGGTATAAAAATCAATTTGTGTTTGTTTGTTTGTTTGTGTGTTCCTTATGGACTCAGAAACGGCTGAACCGATTTTCTTGAAATTTTCACATATGGTGCATAATGACCCCGTGGTGAAATTTTTGATATCTGAAGGGGGACTAAAATGAAAGGTATTTAGGATAAGAAAACGTATCTGATATCCAATGTCAGACTAAGTGCTAGGGGGACCACCCCAAGCCCCAAAACACCCCTAAATTGGACATATTTACCGACCATGGCAATATTGGACTCAAATGAAAGGTATTTGCGAGTAGAATACAAATCTGATATCCAAATGTGGAACCAAGTTTCTGGGTGTCCACCCCTTCCACAAAACACCCCCCAAACTGCACTTATTTACTGACCATGGGAATATGGGGCTTTAATAAAAGGTATTTGAATATAGAATACGAATCTGATATCCAAATGTGGGACCAAGTGTTTGGGGGTCCGCCTCTCACCAAAAACATCACCCGAAGGAGACAAATTTGCGACCATAGATAAAGCACGAATTTTATATCAATATTCGGGAAAAGTGTCTATGGGGCCACCCCAACCACACAACACCACCCAAATAGTAAGTATTTCCTGACAATTGCAATATGAGGCTCAAATAAGAGGGTTTTTAAAGTGGAAAACGAATCCGATGTATATTTGCAAGGCCAAATCACTGAGTGGCCGCCCATCCCCCAAAACACCCCCAAGCCGGCCATGTTTGCCGACTATTGAAATATGGGGCTCCAGTTAAAGTTATGTGGGAGTAGACCACGTATTTGATATCAACATTAGGGACCAACTGTCTAGGGGACGTCCCACCACCATAACAACCCCCAAATAGGATGTATTTGCTCACCAAAACAATTTGGGTCTTAAAGAGAGTGGAATTAAATATTTATAGTTTTTAGGGCCAATACCCCAAACCGGACATATTTGCTGAATTTTGCTGATATTTTTTCAGGGACAAGTATCTGGGGGACCACCTCTCCCCCGAAAACACTACTAAATCCGACATCATGAGAATTCCGGGCTGCAATGAAGTATTTTAAGAATGGAGTACACCTAACATCCAAACTTAAATCCGTAGACCAATAAAATTCATGTGGGATTCAGATAAAGGCACTTATATTGTTAAACTGCTGGTATAGTTAACATGGTATATCATTAAAAGATCTTTAATTGTCCAAAATAAATATTCCAAGGAAACTTTTGTTCCATATAAAGTAAAAGAAGGCGCAGCGGAGCGGGCCCGGGTCAGCTAGTCGGATAATTAATGTGGCTTTTATGGTCCTAAGCCCGTAAATAGATTGACGAGGGATTTTGAAGGGTCTACCGCAACTCACTGTCCCGAATTTCAGCAAAATCGGATAATAAATGTGGCTTTTATGGGCCCAAGATCCTAAATCGGAGGATCGGTCTATATGGCAGCTATATCCAAATCTGGACCGATCTGGGCCAAATTGACGAGGGATTTCGAAAGGCCTAACGCAACTCACTGTCCCAATTTTCAGCAAAATCGGATAATAAATGTGGCTTTAATGGGCCTATGACCCAAAATCGGCGGATCGGTCTAAATGGGGGCTATACCAAGATATAGTCCGATATAACCCATCTTCGAACTTAACCTGGTTATGGACAAAAAAAAGATTCTGTGCAAAGTTTCAGCTTAATATCTCTATTTTTGAAGACTGTAGCACGATTCCAACAGACCGACGGACAGGTTAGGTTTGGACGTCTTAGGTTTGTATGCTGATCAAGAATATGTATACTTTATAGGGTCGGAAATGGATATTTCGATGTGTTGCAAACGGAATAATGTCCGGAGTAATAAGAAAATCCTTCCTGCCAAATTTCAAGAGAATTGGTTGACAAATGACCACTTTATTGAATTATTACTGCAAATCGGACGAACATTTATATGGGAGCTATATCCAAATCTAAAACGATTTTTTCCTATTTCAATAGGCTTCGTCTATATGCCGAAAAACATGTCCGTACCAAATTTTAAGACGATCGGATGAAAACTGGGACCTGTAGCTTGTACACAAATTAACGCGGACAGACGGACATAGCTAAATCGGATCAGAAAGTGATTCTAAGTCGATCGGTATACTTATCAATGGACCTATCTTTCTTCCTTCTGGGTGTTACAAACAAATGTACTAAGTTTTAATACCCTGTACCACAGTATTGGTGAAGGGTATACAAATTATTTATTTTTTGGGGCATTAATCGCAGAAAACAGTGTTTTCATTGAAACCATTCATTTGCATTTTTGAAGTTAAACAAGAAGCAAATTTTGGATCTTTAACAATTGCATTTAAGTAGGACATCGCCTACAAAAATCATGCATGCCGGAAGCAACTGTGCGTGCTAATGTCACTAGTTTTAACTTAGACTATTGCATCCGAGGGTGCAATATTTTCTGCTGAGAATTCTTATCTATTATCCTTTGGTTGCTTATAAAGAGATACCGGACAAATGACTACACAAATGCGATCCATGTTGGAGGGTTTATAATATTCGGTCCGGACGAACTTAGCACGATTTTATTTGTTTCTTATTAATAAAGCGGAGGCATTTGAAAACGTACTACAATTAAAGGATTTTACTTTTTTTTTACAATGCAAAGAAAAACCAAAGACGCAACACAAATATGTACATGTGAATTTTCTCACATATACATGCCTCCTAATGAGCATATCTATAAATTTATGTTTTAAAAAAATAAATATTGGGTTGCCTAAAAAGTAATTGCGGATTTTTTAAAAGAAAGTAAATGCATTTTTAATAAAACTTAGAATGAACTTTAATCAAATATATAATTGCCATTTTGTTCGATAACCTTTTGCCATCTTCCTGGCAAATTTAGTATTCCACGCTCATAGAACTTCTGGCCTTTATCTGCAAAAAACTGAACCAAGTGCGATTTTATAGCCTCATCATTGCCGAAAATTTTACAATATAAGGAGTTCTGCAAAGATCAAAATAAATGGTAGTCTGATGGTGCAAGGTCAGGGCTATATGGTGGATGCATCAAAAGTTCCCAGCCAAGCTCACTCAGTTTTTGGCGAGTGACCAAAAATGTGTGCGGTCTAGCGTTGTCCTGGTGGAATATGACACCTTTACGATTGACCAATTTTGGTCGCTTCTCCTAGATGGCTGTATTCAATTTGTCCAATTGTTGACAGTGACATCCGAATTAATCGTTTGGTTCCTTGGAAGCAGCTCAAAATATACCACACCCTTCCAATCCCACCAAACAGACAGCATAACCTTCTTTTGGTGGATATCAGCCTTTGAAGTGGTTTGAGCTGATTCACCGTGCTTGGACCATGATCGTTTTCGATTAACGTTGTTGTAAACAATCCATTTTTCATCTCCAGTTATGATTCGTTTTAAAAACGGATCGAATTCATTGCGTTTAAGGTGCATATCACAAGCGTTGATTCGGTTTGTTAAATAAATTTCTTTCAATACATGTGGTACCCAAATATCAAGCTTTTTCACCAGTCCAAGACTTTTTATGTGATAATGAACTGTTGATTTTGGTATATTTAACTTCTCTCCTATCTCACGCTCAGTTACATGACGATCCAATTCGATTAATGCTTTGATTTGGTCATTATCAACTTCATTTGGCCGACCTGAACGTAGCTCATCTTTAAGTGAAAAATCTACAGAACGGAATTTGCGAAACCAATTTTAACACTGCCTTCCTTTTAAGATCTTCCTTTTATGTCGAAAATGCTCCTTTGTGGACTCCATATTAAAATTGACGCCAAACAAACAAATGTAAACAAAATTTCGCACACTTTTTTTCTAAAGCAAGCTAAAAGTAACAGCTTATAACTGACAGAAGAAAGAATGCAATTTCAGAGTCACAAGCCGTTGAAAAAATTTGTCAACACCGACTATATGAAAAATCCGCAATTACTTGTTAGGCAACCCAATACTAAATGCTGCAACGGCTTGTGAGAAATGCAAAACAGTCAGGAAATGAGGTACTTATAGGGTGCGATGCGAGCTCTCACCACAATTCGTGGGGTACAACCAACATAAGCTGCGCCAAGCCCTGGGAGAATTATTGTTTTCTAACCATCTAATAACACTGAACATTGATAACACCGCTACCTTTGTTAATAGGATTAGGGAAGAGGTTTTAGATGTGACAGTATGTTCGGAAAATCAAATCGATGAGGTTCAGGATTGTATTACATTAGATGAAAACCAACTGTACAAAATTCGGAAGACTAATCAGAAAAAAGACTTAAACAATACTATTAAGATTGTCCAAGCATAAAAGACATTGCGAAAATGTCAACAGGATTACGACTCCAACAGTGTGGTCTTCCGGAGATATTTGTCCCCTTCGACAAAGGTGATCAGCCCAAGAAAACCCCTGGATGAGCGGGGAGATAATAATAATACACGTTAATTCATGTATAGATGAAACAACTTAAAACTCTGGTGGTGTTAGTAATTTTACATAAACTAATTTCTTTGGAATAAGCAAGACTTTACAAAACATGGGTAAAAGCATTGTTGCGGATCCGCCTAATGCGGCGCTATGGTGGGGTTCCGACTCGCTCAGTCTGGGCATATCTATCCAGGGGGTTCTCAACCCTGCCACCATCAGCCCTAGGGGTCGAACAATAAATCTTACTGAATTGAAAGAATACACGAACACACAGAAAAATGACAACACACTACACGGCCATGACTCGGGAACTTGGTGTTCTCTGTTCCCACACTTTGCCCGCCCAACCTTGACCCTTTTGTCCTAAAACAACATATCTCCAAGGGCCCCGTATCCACGAACACTCACCTCATTTGTAACCTACAACCTCATATTCCTCTCTCACAGAAAAACACTTAGCAATTCATATTATACTAGACAATCAAACATAAAATATTTATTTTTATTGTTAATGGACTTAATCCTAAACGTTAAACATATTTAAAGAAGACGCTTACGGAAATCTTAACACCTGCTGTTATTCTTAACGTGAGACACTAATTTCGACTACCAATCACATACGAAAAGGGGGTTTGCTTTAATTGCCAAATCTGACTAATTTGCTGATATTTACTCCTTCCTAAACGAGCTCGGTTAGTTGGTTTTAATGGACCTCATCATTTAGTCCATACATGAAATCTAAACCACTATCATTCTTCCCTTCGTATACTTTGATAACCTTACCTCACTCACTCAATTCCTGGCGTTAAAAAATCCTCACAATAAAATAGAAAAATTAACTTGAACTTACAACTAGCACATTAACTACAAACAATCACAACTTAAGATAACGACATAAATAATTTAGGTATTTTTTTTTTTTTTTGTCTTTAGATTAAAAATCGCACTTCATCTAATATTTTATGCATTACTTTATGGTAGATATGTATTTAATAATTATTTTACCTTATAGCCATATACTTATAGGTTATTTAATTTCGTCTCATTCTAGGTAATAAAAATCGCCGTTTCATCACCACATATTAGAATGCTCCCTTGGCACTTCGGTTTCTAACACGATACGGCTGGTTTCACCACAGTATTAGCAATTTCGGACTGTATTTTGGCATCAACAATTCATGGCATTAAACTTAGCAATTTTGGCATCAATGGTTATGGCATAAAACATTAACCGACTTCCCCCCAGGCCAATACTTGGAGGAGCCAGTATTTTCTTCGCCTTGGTTGTGGTTAGCTTTGAACTTGGCGATATCTTTAAGGAACAACAAAGAGAAAAAACATTCACACACATGCCTAACATTTAAGCGTTAGTTATAATAACTAACATTGTTTTGCACGCACAAAATACATATGTATAAGCAACACACAATCAATAAAATAAACGTTCTGTTTACAATTTAACTATATTTTAAACTTTCCACTTTTTCCGTACGGCAATGAACACTGTTTTTGTCTGGTGGGTATTAAAGAAAACGGTTTCTTGACGAAATTAAAAGGTTATTAAAATAGTCATCTTCCGCCGTTATGCCTTTTATAGGGCCGCTACCCGTGCGCGTCCCCCAACATTCATTCGCTCTCATTCCGCCTCTCACCCGCAGCATTCTCTCCTTCAGCGTTGTACTACCCTAGGGAAAATCACGCTACGTGTCCGCACTAACTTGACCGAGACCAAGTTGGTAACACTGCCTATAACTACATGTGAGCCGGCCTTTCAATGTATCCGGTTTGCTCACTTTTCATTTGCCGGCAGCCACACACAACACCTAATTAAAAAGGCTGCTGGTTTCCAACAGTCATTTAAAAAAAAAAACCAAGTCCCATGCAACAGCATATTATCGTCGACGATACCTCATCTGAATCTTAAAACTGAATGACCTTCTCAAAGAAATTTGGAATTTTAGTTCAATATATGTATCTTAAATGTTACCAATTTGTATTTCTTGAGTTTACTTTAACATGCTCAGAAGTAAGCATAATTTTATAACTGTTAATTGCCACAGAAAAAAGTCTGTCATTACACAAAAGCACATGCATTGGGAAAAAGTACAGCAAATAGACAGGGTTGTCGAGCGTGGTTAATGTAATAATTGTATCATAGATGCGTTTTCGCAATTAATACGATTCAAATACAACATATGGTTGAAAAGTCTTCTTACCAAAGACGAAACGTGGTTGGTGTGTGTTGCTATCTTTGGGTTTCCTTTTCCATTTGCAATCTCCGATTATTGAGCTCGTCTCGAAAGAGAAACATACAAAAATGTAATTTATACTCTGTAAAAATAATTTCGTAGTTGTAATGAAATTATTGAACTCGAAGCGACCATAGGAAGTTCATTTTAACTAGTGTTGAGGTTCAACATTTTTTGAGTGTAGCAGACGACATGGGAGTGGAGCAATGACAACGCAGGACATGTTGAGGTTTTTGATAAAAACGCATTTTCCACATGATATGATTAATTGTAAGACAACCACTACGGCTATGAGACAAGGCGAAGAGAAATAGTTAAAGGATAGGAATAGGCCACTGCCATATAAACCAATCTGGGATCTTGACTTCTTGAGCCGCTAGAGAGCACAATTCTTATCCGATTTGGCTGAAATTTGTGTTTCGTTATGACATTCAACAACTCTGCTACGAATAGTTCAAATCGGTCCATAACCTGATATAGCTGCCATATAAACCGATCTGGGGTCTTGACTTCTTGAACCTCCACAGGGAGCAATTATTATTCGACTTATGTAGCTGAAATTTTGCATGAGGTGTTTCGTTAGGGCATTCAACAACTGTTCTAAGAATAGTTCAAATCGGTCCATAACCTGATATAGCTGCCATATAAACCGATTTGGGATCTTGAGCCTCTAAAAAGCGCAACAATTATCCGATTTGGCTGAAATTTTGTACAACGGCTTCTACTATGGCCTCAAATGTTCAATATTCTTTTTCTTTTATCCTTTGTTTGCTTAAAAAGAGATACCGTGGATAGAGCTCGACAAATGTGATCCATGGTGTAGGGTATATAAGATTCGGCCCGGCCGAACTTAGCACGCTTTTACTTGTTTTGACTTTAATTTATTCATCTCATCGAGGTGAATAAAATGTAAAAATTCATTGAATTTGATTTTGTAGGTCTTATGTATGAGTCCTATAATGTAAACGATGCAAAAAGTTATCTATTCTTCACACCCCGTGTCGCAGTCTTTGCCACTATTGGGTATATTAATGTCAAAATATGAAAATACAATATGCTTCAACAATTTTTTCAAATTTCATCAAAGTCGGAGCAATTTTTTGGGTATTATCGAATTTTGGCCACATTGTCCCATTTCCGCCCAAAGTGCCACGATAGGAAACCTGGAGGAGGTTTCCGGTCAGCCTGCCTTCCAATATACCGTCCTGCAGGTGGATATTAGGGCGATCACGGAATGAGTGAGGTGGTGTGGAGTTAAGCGAGGGCGCCGAGTGTGAAGATTTTTACAGACCGAAACTGGCCATCAGGACAATAAGAGTGTAAGAATAAGATTAACACCTTCTCTGTTACGATCCCCATGGTTTGGTTTACAGGCTATTGCGGAGTAAGGTGGAATGAATGTGCAGATTTGGCAGTGAAGGACAGAGGACTGCCGTCAATAAACTTGGTTAACTTGAAGCCTACTCGAACTCGGTAGGACGACGGAAATCCTATGGAGAAATCCGGATAATTACAATACGGGGCTATTACTGAAAGGAAGTAAGATGGAGGTCAATGTAGCTTTCGGTATTATATGTGGGAATGTTGGAAGAATGAAGAGACGTTGAAGCATTTCCTATACCATTGCCCGGCTTTCGCGGCTAACAGACACCGGCACTTAGGTGAAGATGCAATACTAGACATTAACCAACTTAGGGGCGTGGTATGGAAAACGATTAGGGATTTGGAAAGAAGCAGGGAATTTCTGACTTTCTTTTTTGATAAAATACGAAGCGAAAATCCTATTTTGTTACAATCATTTGTTATTCGGACAGACACAATTCGGTGCAGGCCCATTTTTAGAAGATATTAAATTTGCAGGAACACAGCAACAGACCAAGATTTTCTTAATTCAATAGAAAACATTTTACAAAGACACAAATACATTTGTATGAATAGAAACAAGTAAAAAGGCATTAAGTTCGGCCGGGGCGAACATTGGATACCCACCACCTCAGGTATATATGTAAACCATCCTAATCCGGTGAAAAATGCATAATTTAGCCACCTTTAGCAGCTATATCGAAATATGGTCTGATTTGGACCAAATTAGGTCCGGACATTAAGTGGTCTAATAAATACAAATCACTGTCCAATTTTGGTTCAATATTGGTCTTTTTGGCAGCTATATCCAAATATGGACCGACCTGAACAACATAGAACACGGATGTCGAAAAGGCTAACATAAGTTACTATGTTAAATTTCGATAACGGATAATAATTGCACCCTTATGGGACCAAGACTTTAAATCGAGAGATCGGTCTATATGGCAGCTAGATCCAAATCTAAACCGATCTGGGCCAAATTAGGAAAGGATAATGAAGAGCTTAACACAACTCATTTGTCCCAATTTCAGCGAAATCCAACAATAAATGCGTCTTTTATTGGCCCAAGACATTTAAATAAATAGAGAAATCGGTATATATGGTAGCTATATCCAAATTTGGATATCGAGCCGTCTTAACACAACTCACTGTCCCAAATTTCAGCAAAATCGGCTAATAGCTTTTATGGGCCTACGACATTAAATCGCTGATCGATCTATATTGGGACTATATCAAGATAGAGTCCAATATAGCCCATCTTCAAACTTAACCTGCCTATGAAAAAAAAAAGAATCTGTGCAACGTTTCAGCTCAATATCTCCATTTTTAGAGACTGTAGCATGCTTTCAACAGACAGACGGATAGGCGGAGGACATGGGTAAATCGTCATAGATTTCTACGACGATCAAGAATATATATACTTTACTAGCTGACCCGGGCCCGCTCCGCTAAGCCTTCTATTACTTCATATGGAACAAAAGTTTCCTTGGAATATTTACTTTCGACAATTAAAGATCTTTTAGTGAAATACCATGCTACGAAAATAGTATATCGCTTGACTAACAGTTTAACAATATAAGTGCCTTTATCTGAATCCCATATGATCTTTATTTGGCTACGAATTTAAGTTTGGATGTCAGGTTTACTCCCAGATACATGGCCCTGAAAAAATATCAGCATCGTGCTCTTCTCTCAAATACCATTTGTTTAAACCCCATATTGCCATTGGCTTAAAACGAGTTTACAGGATGAGGCATCCCCCAAACACATGGCCCCAAAATAGGTTATCAAATTCGTTTTCTAATCTCAAATACCTCCTATTTGAGCCACATATTGGCATGGTTGACTTTTTTTTCCTTTGGGGGTGTTTTGGGAAAGGGGTGATGCCCTAAATACATGGTCCTACGTTTGGATATCAAATTCGTATTCTACTCCCAAATACCTTTATTTGAGCCCCATATTGCGATGGTCACTAAAAAATTGCTGTTTGTGGGGTATTTTGGGTATCAATTCTTGTGAAAATGGGTATCAATTCTTGCTCTACCCCCCAATACCTTTCATTTAAGCTCCACATTGACATGATGGGTAAACCTTTTTAGGGGTGTTTTGGCGATTGGGGTGGTTCCCCAAACAGTAAATCCGGAAAATATATCAGCAACGTACTCTATTCTCATATATCTATATATCATTTATTTGAACCCCATATTGCCATTGCCCTCAAAATCGTTTTCTAATCTCATTAAAACTCCTTATTGCAAAAGTCAGCAAATATGTCCGGTTTGGGGTATTGGCCCTAAAAACTATGAATATTTAGTTTCACTCTCTTTAAGACCCAAATTGTCTTGGTGAGCAAATGCTTCCTATTTGGGGGTTGTTATGGTGGTGGGACATCCGATAGACAGTTGGCCCATAATGTTGATATCAGATACGTAGTCTACTCCCACATACTTTTAATTTGAGCCCCATATTTCCATAGTCGGCAAACATGGCCGGCTTGGGGAGTGTTTTGGGGGATGGGCGGTCACTCTGTGAGTTGGCCTTGAAAATATATATCCGGTTCGTGTTCCACTTTAAAAACCCTCTTATTTGAGCCTCATATTGGAATAGTCAGAAAATACTTACTATTTGGGTGGTGTTGTGGGGGTGGCGTGGCCCCGCAGACGCTTTTCCCCAATATTGATATCAAATTCGTGCTTTACTCCCAAAGACCTTTCATTTGAGCCGCATATTGCTACGGTCGTAAATGTATCCCCTTTGGGGGATGTTTTTGGGGAAAGGCGGCCCGCCAAACACTTGGTCCCATATTTGGATACCAGATTCGTATTCTACATTCATATACCTTTTAGTACCAAATACCCCAGAAACGTTGTCCCACATTTGGATATCAGATTCGTATTCTACTCGCAAATACCTTTCATTTGAGTCCCATATTGCCATGGTCGGTAAATATGTCCGATTTGGGGGTGTTTTGGGGGTTGGGGTGCTCCCCCTAGCACTTGGTCCGACAATTGGATATCAGAAACGTTTTCTTATCCTAATTACTTGTACTATATGAGAGCAAACAAAATTTCGCTTAAATCGCACCACCCATCTCCGAGATCTGGCGTTTCTGACAATTAGGGTAAGAGGGAGGGTCCGCCCGCTCTTCAGATATCAAAAAATGTAGTATCCTATTTTCACCACGGGGTAATTATGCACCATCTGTGAAAATTTCAAGAAAATCGGTTCAGCCGTTTCTGAGTCTATAAGAAACACACAAACATACAAACAAATCTACAAACAAACACAAATTGATTTTTATATATAAGATAAGAAAGGGTCTGAAAAGAATATTTCTATGTGTTGCAGACGGAATGACAAAATGAATATATATCCATTCTTCGTTGGTGGGTATAAAAAAGCAATGAATTCGCAAAATATACTAACAGCGACAGCGGTGAATTTGGAGTGTTGTTAAATATTTCAAAATTCTATGCAAAGAATGGATGTAAGAATTTTAAACAAATTAAAAGGCGTTAAGTTCGGCCGGGCTGAACTTTGCATACCCATCACCTCGGGTATATATGTAAACCCCATTTCGTCAAAGTCCGGTGAAAAATGCATAATTTATGCGCCCCTAGGAGCTATATCGAAATATGGTTCAATTTGGACCAACTTCGCACTGACATTGAGTGGTGCAAGTCATTGTTTAATTTTGTAGAACAAAATATTGGTCTGTTTGGTAGCTATATCCAATTATAGACCGATTTGAACCATAAACGACACAGATGTCGAAAGGCCTTAAGTCACTGTGTCAAATTTCAGCGAAATCTGATTATAAACGTGTTGTTATGAGGCCAAGACTTCAAATCGAGAGATCGGTCTATATGACAGCTATATCCAAATCCAAATGCAGAAATATGTCGAGGAGCCTAACACGCATCATTGTCCCAAATTTGGGCGACATCGGGTAACAATTGTGGCTTTTATGGGCCTAAGACCTTAAATTGGCGGATCGGTCTATATGACGGCTATATATACGCGTTCGTATCCTGGCGAGAACATCGGACAAAGCAGTGTTTATCCCCTCTTAATGTTGGCGACATTTGCGAGGAACAATGCCATGCATGGCCATTTAAAAAATTTTCCCCAAAGTGGTTTTCCCACTATAAAAAAAAGTTCCCTTTAAACTTGAATTGAGCTTAAACTTGAATCGGAAAGCACTCATTTATGTGTGAGAATTTTCCACTTCTCGGTTCCCTGTTGTTATGTTCTTCCTTTGGGTAATGTTCTCATTAGGGGAGGGATGGACATCATATTCGTGCTGCACTTCCAAATCCCATATTGCCATGGCCGGTAAATATAAACCGATGAATAAATTATTATGTCAGATTTGTACTCTACTTTTAAATACCATTCATTTAATACCTATATTGCCCAAAGCGGTGAAAGGGATCTCTGGGGGGATTTGGGGGCGGGGCACCCCCGTACACTTGCGGCAAATTTATATACCAAGTTCTTACTCTACTCTTAAATACCTTTCGTTTGATACCCATATTGTCCCAATTGGTTAACATGTCCGTGTGGGAGGTTTTTGGGGTTGGGCAGGCCCCTCAGACACCAAGGGAAACATTTTTATGTCAGCTTTCTACTCTACTTTTAAATACCTTTCATTTGATACCCAAATTGCCCAAGCGGTGAAAGAGTCCTGTTGGGGTTCTGTGGAGTGAGGGACCCCCCGAAGACTTTGGGCAAATTTGTATACCAAGTTCGTACTCTACTCTTAAATACTTTTCATTTGATACCCATATTGTCCCAATCGGTAAACATGTCCGCCCGGATGGGATGGGGCAGCCCCCAGGTTATTGGACCCAAAAAATTTATACCAATTTCGTGTGTTTGGAATACCGTAAGGTGGCATACAAAATGTTGCTTAAGTCGGTGCAAATATCTCCGAGATCAGGCGTTTTTAAAATTGGGTAAGGGGAGGGTCCGTCCCCCTTCGGATATTAAAAAAATTTAGTACCCTATTTTTCACCTATTTTAGTACCCTATTTTCAACAATTTAATTTTTGTACCCTCCACCATAGGATGGGGGGTATACTAATTTCGTCATTCTGTTTGTAACTACTCGAAATATTCGTCTGAGACCCCATAAAGTATATATATTCTTGATCGTCGCGACATTTTATGTCGATCTAGCCATGTCCGTCCGTCCGTCTGTCTGTCGAAAGCACGCTAACTTCCGAAGGAGTAAAGCTAGCCGCTTGAAATTTTGCACAAATACTTCTTATTAGTGTAGGTCGGTTGGTATTGTAAATGGGCCATATCGGTCCATGTTTTGATATAGCTGCCATATAAACCGAGCTAGCGTCTTGACTTATTGAGCCTCTAGAGTGGGGCAATTCTTATCCGATTGGAGTGAAATTATGAACAACGTGTTTTGCTTTGATATCCAACAACTATGCCAAGTATGGTTCAAATCGGTTCATAACCTGATATAGCTGCCATATAAACCGATCTTGGGTCTTGACTTCTTGAGCCTCTAGAGTGCGCAATTCTTATCCGATTGGAATGAGATTTCGCACGACGTGTTTTGTTATGATATCCAACAACTGTGCCAAGTGTGTTTCAAATCGGTCCATAACCTGATATAGCTGTCATATAAACAGTTCTGGGGACTTGACTTCTTGAGCTCCTAGAGGGCGCAATTCCTATCCGATTTGGCTGAAATTTTGCATGACGTATTTTATTATGACTTTCAACAACCGTGTCAAATATGTGATATAGCTGCCATATAAACCGATCTGGGATCACTACGGCTATGAGACAAGGCGAAGAGAAATAGTTAAAGGATAGGAATAGGCCACTGCCATATAAACCAATCTGGGATCTTGACTTCTTGAGCCGCTAGAGAGCACAATTCTTATCCGATTTGGCTGAAATTTGTGTTTCGTTATGACATTCAACAACTCTGCTACGAATAGTTCAAATCGGTCCATAACCTGATATAGCTGCCATATAAACCGATCTGGGGTCTTGACTTCTTGAACCTCCACAGGGAGCAATTATTATTCGACTTATGTAGCTGAAATTTTGCATGAGGTGTTTCGTTAGGGCATTCAACAACTGTTCTAAGAATAGTTCAAATCGGTCCATAACCTGATATAGCTGCCATATAAACCGATTTGGGATCTTGAGCCTCTAAAAAGCGCAACAATTATCCGATTTGGCTGAAATTTTGTACAACGGCTTCTACTATGGCCTCAAATGTTCAATATTCTTTTTCTTTTATCCTTTGTTTGCTTAAAAAGAGATACCGTGGATAGAGCTCGACAAATGTGATCCATGGTGTAGGGTATATAAGATTCGGCCCGGCCGAACTTAGCACGCTTTTACTTGTTTTGACTTTAATTTATTCATCTCATCGAGGTGAATAAAATGTAAAAATTCATTGAATTTGATTTTGTAGGTCTTATGTATGAGTCCTATAATGTAAACGATGCAAAAAGTTATCTATTCTTCACACCCCGTGT
>NW_026739236.1:0-16497 GCF_963082655.1 Stomoxys calcitrans | reverse complement strand
TTTATGTCGATCTAGCCATATCCGTCCGTCTGTCCGTCCGTCCGTCCATCTGTCCGTCCGTCCGTCCGTCCGTCCGTCTGTCTGTCGAAAGCATGCTAACTTCCGAAGGAGTAAAGCTAGCCGCTTGATATTTTGCACAAATACTTCTTATTAGTGTAGGTCGGTTGGTATTGTAAATGGGCCATATAGGTCCATGTTTTGATATAGCTGCCATATAAACCGATCTTGGGTCTTGACTTCTTGAGCCTCTAGAGTGCGCAATTCTTATCCGATTGGGATGAAATTTTGCACGACGTGTTTTGTTATGATATCCAACAACTGTGCCAAGTATAGTTCAAATCGGTCTATAACCTCATATAGCTGCCATATAAACCGGTCTTGGGTCTTGACTTCTTGAGCCTCTAGCGTGCGCAATTCTTATCCGATCAGAATGAAACTTTGCACGACATGTTTTGTTAAGATATCCAACAACTGTGCCAAGTATGGTTCAAATCGGTCTATAACCTGATATAGCTGCCATATAAACCCATCTTGGGTCTTGAATTCTTGAGCCTCTAGAGTGTGCAATTCTTATCCGATTGAAATGAAATTTTGCACGACGTGTTTTGTTATTATATCCAACAGCTGTGCCAAGTATGGTTCAAATCGGTCTATAACCTGATATAGCTGCCATATAAACTGATCTTGGGTCTTGACTTCTTGAGCCTCTAGAGGGCGTAATTCTTATCCGAATGGAATGGAATTTCGCACGACGTGTTTTGTAATTATACCCAACAACTGTGCCAAGCATGGTTTAAATCGGTCCATAACCTGATATAGCTGCTATATAAACCGATCTTGGGTCTTGACTTCTTGAGCCTCTAGAGTGCGCAATTCTTATCCGATCAGAATGAAATTTTGCACGACGTGTTTTGTTAAGATGTCCAACAACTGTATCAAGTATGGGTCAAATCGGTCCATAACCTGATATAGCTGCCATATAAACCGATCTTGGGTCTTGAATTCTTGAGCCTCTAGAGTGTGCAATTCTTATCCGATTGAAATGAAATTTTGCACGACGAGTTTTGTTATTATATCCAACAACTGTGCCAAGTATAGTTCAAATCGGTCTATAACCTGATATAGCTGCCATATAAACCGATCTTGGGTCTTGACTTCTTGAGCCTCTAGAGTGCGCAATTCTCATCCGATTTTAATGAAATTTTGCACGAGCTGTTTTGTTATGACATACAATAACTGCGCTAAGTATGGCTCAAATCGGTTCATAACCTGATATAGCTGTCATATAAACTGATCTTTGGTCTTGACTTCTTGAGCCTCTAGAGGGCGTAATTCTTATCCGAATGGAATGGAATTTCGCACGACTTGTTTTGTTATGATACCCAACAACTGTTCCAAGTATGGTTTAAATCGGTCCATAACCTGATATAGCTGCCATATAAACCGATCTTGGGTCTTGACTTCTTGAGCCTCTAGAGGGCACAATTCTTATCCGATTTGAATGAATTTTTGCACGAAGTATTTCGTTATGATATCCAACAACTGTGCTAAGTATGGTTGAAAGCGGACCATAACCTGATAAAGCTGTCATATAAACAGATCTGGGGATTTGACTTCTTGAGATTCTAGAGGGCGCAATTCCTACCCGATTTGGCTGAAATTTTGAATGACGTATTTTATTATACCCACCACCGACTAATGGGGGTATATTCATTGTGTCATTCCGTTTGCAACACATCGAAATATCCATTTCCGACCCTATAAAGTATATATATTCTTGATCAGCGTAAAAATCTAAGACGATCTAGACATGTCCGTCCGTCTGTCTGTTGAATTCACGCTACAGTCTTTAAAAAAAGAGATATTGACCTGAAACTTTGCACAGATGCTTTTTTTGTCCATGAGCAGGTTAAGTTCGAAGATGGGCTATATCGGACTATATCTTGATATAGCCCCCATATAGACCGATCCGCCGATTTAGGGTCTTAGGCGAATAAAAGCCACATTTATTATCCGATTTTGCTGAAATTTTGAACAGTGAGTTGTGTTAGGCCGTTCGACATCCTCCGTCAATATCGCTCAGATCGTTTCAGATTTCGATATAGCTGCCATATAGACCGATCCTCCGATTTAGGGTCTTAGGCCCATAAAAGCCACATTTGTTATCCGATATTGCTGAAATTCGGGACAGTGAGTTGTCTTATGCCCTTCGACATCCTCCGTCAATATGGCTCAGATCGTTTCAGATTTGAATATAGCTGCCATATAGACCGATCCTCCGATTTAGGGTTTTGGGCCCATAAAAGCCACATTTATTATCCGATATTGCTGAAATTCGGGACAGTGAGTTGTATTAGGCCCTTCGACATCCTTTGCCAATTTGGCTCAGATCGGTTCAGATTTCGATATAGCTGCCATATAGACCGATCCTCCGATTTAGGGTCTTAGGCGAATAAAAGCCACATTTATTATCGGATTTTGCTGAAATTTTGGACAGTGAGTTTTGTTAGACCCTTGGACATCCTTCTTCAATTTGGCCCAGATCGGTTCAGATTTCGATATAGCTGCCATAGAGACCGATCCTCCGATTTAGGGTCTTAGGCCCATAAAAGCCACATTTATTATCCGATATTGCTGAAATTCGGGACAGTGAGTTGTCCTAGGCCCTTCGACATCCTCCGTCAATATGGCTCAGATCGTTTCAGATTTCGATATAGCTGCCATATAGACCGATCCTCCGATTTATGGTCTTAGGCCCATAAAAGCCACATTTAATATCCGATTTCGCTGAAATTTGGGACAGTGAGTTGTGTTAGGTCCTTCGACATTCTCCGTCAATATGGCTCAGATCGGTTCAGATTTGGATATAGCTGCCATATAGACCGATTCTCCAATTCAGTGTCTCAGGCCCATAAAAGCCACATTTATTATCCGATATTGCTGAAATTCGGGACAGTGAGTTGTCTTATGCCCTTCGACATCTTCCGTCAATATGGCTCAGATCGTTTCAGATTTGGATATAGCGGCTATATAGACCGATCTCTCAGTTTTAGGTTTTGGGGCCATAAAAAGCGCATTTATTGTTCGATGTTTCCGAAATTTGGGACAAAGAGTTAAGTTAAGCCCCTCCACATATTTCTGCAATTTGGTCTTGATCGATCAAGATTTGCATATAGCTGCCATAAAAACCGATCTCTCGATTTAAAGTCTTGGCCCCATAAAAGGCTCATTTTTAATCCGATTGCACTAAAATTTGACACACTGGCTTATGTTATGCTTTTCGACATCCGTGTCGTATATAGTTAAGATCGGTTTATTTTTAGATATAACTACTGAAAAGACCAATATTTTGTTATATACAATTGAACAATAACTTTTACTTATTAGTATCTGGTCCAAATCGGAACATATATTGATATAGCTGCTGTGGGGCATAAGGTATGAATTTTGCACCGGATTTTGAGGAAAGGAGGTTCATATATATATCCGAGGTGGTGGGTATCCAAAGTTCGGCCCGGCCGAACTTAACGTCTTTTTACTTGTTTCTACTTTCAACAACTGTGTCAAATAAGGTTCAAATCGGTTCATAACCTGATATAGCTGCCATATAAACCGATCTGGGATCTTGACTTCTTGACCCCTAGAGGTCGCAATTATTATCCGATATGCCTGAAATTTTGTACGACGGATCCTCTCATGACCATCAACAAACGTTTTTATTATGGTCTGAATCGGTCTATAGCCCGATACAGATCCCATATAAATCGTTCTCTCTATTTTACTTCGTGAGCCCCAATGGGCGCAATTCTTATACGAATTGGCTGACATTTTACACAGGTCTCCAACATATAATTTAATTGTGGTCCGAACCAGATCATATCTTGATATCGTTTTAATAGCAGAGCAACTCTTTTCTTATATTTTTTTTTTGCTAAGAAGAGATGCCGGGAAAAGTGAGAAAAGAGGGTATATAAGATTCGGCCCGGCCGAACTTAGCACGCTTTTACTTGTTTTATACTCTGCACCATATTATGGGGGTTTACTAATTTCGTCATTCCGTTTTTAACACCTCGAAATATGCATCTAAGACCCCATGAAGCATATAAATTTTTGATCGTTATGAAATTTTGAGTCGATCTAGCCATGTCCGTCTGTCTGTCGAAAGCATGTTGGACAAATAGGCAATTTCTAAACCGGCAAATGTTATAAAACTACACGCAAATTGAACATCAAGTCGGCGGCTTCTAACAGATCCAGGCAGGAAATCGATTGTGGTAAGCTTTCATGTGACCAGAATCGGTGAAGTTGTGTTTAAATTGAAATATATGTTTCCTTAGGAGGATTTCTCGCCACCATCGCCCTGCCACTTGCAGAAAGTTCGGGGTCATACTGTTACCTGTGGTGACTGGTCTTACTTGATTAACCTTTACACCAAACGGCATTGAATTGAAGAGAGATTATTAAGATGTCCATACTAGCTAGACGCAAACTTTTATAAATCATATTGCCACCAGAATACAACTGGATCACTGGACGAGAATTCTGCCAGAAATAATTTAGTCGGAAGCCATAATTTTTGAAGAGGAAAAACAGTGATCAACCATTTCAGGGCGCAACGTCAAGGCCCACGAGGGAGAAAGTAGAAAGTTAACTCACACTTGAAAGAAAGACCAACAACTTTCATTAAAAATGCCGAACATGACATCAAATTTGACATGTAAATGTGGCCAACAAGAAGCCGGAGAAATTAAATAAGTCATCGATAAACCAATTGTGATTTTTTAATAGTTTTATACCCTCCACCATAGGATGGGGTATACTACATTCTTCATTCTGTTTGTAACTCCTTGAAATATTCGTCTAAGACCCCATAAAGTATATATATTCTTGGTCGACATCATATTTTAAGTCGATCTAGCCATGTCCGTCCGTCGAAAGCACGCTAACTTTTACAGCCGTAAAGCTAGCCGCTTGAAATTTTGCACAAATACATCTTATAAGTGAAGGTCGGTTGGGATTGTAAATGGGTCATATCGGTCCATGTTTTGATATAGCTGCCACATAAACAGATCTTGGAGCTTGACTTCTTGAGCCACTAGAGGGCGCAATTCCCATCTGTTTTGGCTGAAACTTTGCACGAGGAGTTTTGTTATAATTTCCCACAAACGTGCTGGGCATGATTCAAATCGGTTCTTGTCCCGATATAGCTGTCAAATAAACCGATCTGCTGTCATGACTACTTGAGCCTTCAGAGGGCGCAATTCTCATCCGGTTTGGCTGAAATTTGGCATGACGTGTTTCATTTTGACTTCCAACATTTACCTGATACAGCTCCCTTATAAAACGATGTCCATGTTTCACTTCTTGAGCCCCTAAAGGGCGTAGTTCTTATTCGAATTGGCTGAATTTTACACAATGACTTGTACAATGGTTTACAACATTCAATCCAATTATGATCCGAACCGAACCATAACATGGTCCAATAGCATAGCAATTCTTATCTTTTGTCCTTTATTTGGCTAAAAAGAGATACCGGGAAAATAACTCTACAAATAGGATTCATGGTGGAGGGTATATAAGATTCGGCTCGGCCTAACTTAGCACGCTTTTACTTGTTTTCAATCTCTTAAAAGAGTTAATTTGAGCTGTTAAACGTAAGAAAGTGTTAAGAGCCAATGCATCGCACAAGATGTTCGTAGGCATGTCATGATATGTATGTGTCTATAATTCCATATATGCAAGAATATTTTTTTATACCCACCACCATAGGATGGGGGTTAAGTTAGGTTAGGTTGAAAAGAGGGCAGATATTAATCCGCCCCATGCCACTATGGATATACTCCTAAGCCAGTAATCGGCTTGTTGTGCACTCTAAAAACTATAAAGTAATAATTTAAGTTAGGAGTTCCGTGCTACTTACAAAATTCCTAAATTGTCCTTAATTGTTTTCAATACCACTCCCTTAAGTTGGTTCATGTTTGGTATTGTGTCTCCACCTAAGTGCCGGTATCTTTTAGACGCGAAAGCCGGGCAATGACAAAGGAAATGCTCCAACGTCTCATAATCTTCCCCGCATGCCCTACACATGCTATCACTTGCCGTGAGCTCGTAGTCCTATGTATCCCGTTATGATACCAATAGCTATACTGACCTCCTTCTTACTTCCTTTTAGTATTCTCACGATCTGGATCCCCCCATGGTATTTTCGCCGTCCTACCAACCGTTTCGCTGTTCCACAATGTTGCATGCGCATTCATCGCCCACTCCCTTAACTCGGACTGCATCGACCCGAAAGGCTTCGACCTTCACCGCCAAACCGCCTGCCCATTCATTTCCCCTTACACCGTTATGGCCCGGCACCCAAATGCGGATTTTGCCATCCTCAGAGAAGGCGTTAATCTCCTTCTTACACAGAAAGACTGTACGTGACCTTACCGTCCTGGTTGTTATTGCACTTATAGCAATTTTACTATCCGCAAAGATGTTCACACTCGAAGTCCTCACGGTAGCACCACACCACTTCACGCACTCCGTGATCGCCCGGATCTCCGCCTGCAGGACCGTATTATGGTCAGGCAGTCTAAAACAGATCTCAGTCCCTGGGTTCTCAATGATCGGAAACCTCATCCCTTCCTTCCAGGTTACCTATCGTCTCCTCGATTATTCCGCGATGGTATGAGCTGCTCCCATCCTCAATCCATTCTCCCATCGCCTTAAGTCACATAGCAGCAGTGGCTGCCTCACACTTAATCTGTTTGTCAACGGGTCGGATATCTAGAATAGTCTCCAGTGCCCTAGTGGGCGTGGTCCTCATCGCTCCGCCTATGCCAAGACAACGTGTTCTTTGAGCCTGTTGTATGGTCCTTATGTTGCAATTTTTTCTCCATAGCAGTCCACCAAACTACTGAGGCGAAAGTAAGTATTGATCTAATCACGCTCCTGTAGAGCCAGTGGACTATCCTCGGATTCAGGCCCCATTTCGAGCCTACGGCCCGTCTACATAGTGCCCAACATCTGTGTGCTTCTGAATGTGACACTCCCAATTTAGTTTCCTGTCCAAGATCACACCTAAGTATTTGACCTTGTCAGATATCGAAATCGTCTTATTGAGGAAACGTGGTGCGTTAAATTGGCCCACCTTCGGCAGGAATTTTTCAGTCCTCTCTGGGTTAACAGTGACACCTCTGGGTCTAGCCCAGCCATATGCCATATGCAAGACCCTTCTGCATAGCTCGTTCGGATCCTTACCCCGTAGAAGTATTATAACATCGTCTGCGTGGCAGACGGATTAAAATCCCCCCTCAGTCCGCGTCCGTAATAGGTAATTTATGGTGGTCACCCATAAGACTAGCGATAAAACGCCCGCCTGTGGCGTGCCCTGTGCCACTTTCTCCCTTATATTTATGCCTTGAGACACGCAATTTATTCACCTGCTCCTTAGCATATGGTTTATCCAGTCTCTAAGGACCGGGTCCACCCGGTACTGGTCTAAGGATTGGATCAATGTGTCGGTCCGCACATTGATAAAAGCCCCCTTGATGTCAATGCATACCGCCAGGGTGTACGTTTTGACATCGAAGGATTCTTCTACTTTATGCACAACCTCGTGCAGGGCAGACTCCACCGACCTTTCCTTGATATAGGCATGCTGTTTGTATTTGATCAGTTCGCTGGATGTCCTACCCTTAATCATGGTGTCCACAATACGTTCCATGGTTTTGAGTAGAAAACAGACCCATACTGTATGCCTTTGGTGTCGCATAACTTGCCTTGCCGGGCTTGGGTATAAACACCACCCTTGCCTCCCGATTTTCGAATTATATGCAAGTCCTAGGCACGTTGTGAAAATGTTGACCAGATGAGGCGCCAGATAGTCTGCGTCTTTCTGTAGTAACGCCGGAAATATTCTACCAGGTCCGGATGGCTTAATTGGTTTGAAGCTTCTCAAGGATTCCTTCACCATAAATTCCGTAATTATAAACCTTCGACCAACGTCATTATTCCAAGACTCCGTTGTCTCCATGGGTCCCGTCGTATCCTGCGGAAAATGGGTTTTCATTAAAAGCCACAAGATGTACCCTGTTGTCTCTGCTCTCACTCCTATGTCGTCTAATGAAGTTTCAGTTTGGACATGGGTTTTTGAGAGAAACTTTTTTATCTTGGCGGCGTCATTAGCGCTATCGACCTGTTCGCAGAAAAACTTCCAGGATGCACGTTTTGCCGCTCTGGTAATCTTATTGTATTCCTTGAGCCGTGTGTAATACACATCCCAATAAACTTCCGATTTTTTACGACGTGCTCTGGTAAAAAGTCTGCGGACCTCTTTTCCACCCCCGGTCATCCAGGGTTTTTCTTGCGCTGCTTTCCTTTCCCGAAGACGACAACAACCATCGAAGGACCCAATCAGAACAGTCATAATCCTATTGACATTTTCGTCAATGTCTTCTATGCTTGGACAATCTTAATTATCTTGCCCAAGTCTTCTTTTGAGTAGTCTTCTGAATTTTGTCCAGTTGGTTTTCAATTTATTCCGGAGGTTTATCGAATTCGGCGCTGGGCGTGCTATTCTAAACCTAATGTAGCGATGGTCAGAGAAGAGTGTTCAATGGAGACCCTCCAATCCGGAACCTCATCGATTAGATTTTCCGAACATATCGTCACATCTAATCCTATTAACAAAGGTAGCGATGTTATCAATATTAAGTGTTATTAGGTCGTTAGCATTCAAGAACTCTGCCAGGGCTTGGCCCCCGCTTCTTAGTGTTGGTATTACCCCACGAAATGTGGTGAGAGTTCACATTGCACCCTATCACTACCTCGTTTTCTGTCTGTTTTGCTTTCAGCTTCGACATAGGTGACGGTGTCGGAGAGTCGAAAGGTAAATAAGGTGATGCCATGTATACTCCACCGTCTCCCTGTCTCACCACTGTTGCATCCGACGTTGACAACTCAGGGGAAAATATATAATTCAAATTTTTATTACAAATAACGCAGGTCCTCTGCCGAGTACTAGTGTTAGCATAGAATAATTGGTAGTTGATATGGTTCGGTTCAAAAACTTTGTACCGGGTCGTCAATGGCTCATGAATTGAGGCTATATGAATCTTGCCCTTGCTGATTTTCTCCATCAGAGCGTGTGTAGTGGAGGTTTATTAGGTTTATTTGGATTACATCAATCCTCCAGTAAATGGGTATCTTGGGAGTAGAGATGAGCTCATCGTCTGCTCGCTGTTATTTAGACTGCATTGACTTTCCTGAAACTTTACGCCTGAAGTCATCGGTTAGGTTGTTTGCCTAGTCTAGTCTTCCGACTCTTTATAAAGTGGGTAATGGTACCATCGTCGGGTCTCTGTTCGTTAGGCTGTATGGGTTTCCATTCACTAGGCAGTCCAGATGTTTCAATACTAGAATATTTGCCTATCTTAGCCTTTAAAATCTTAAGTAAATGGGTTTTTGGGAGTTGGTTATGGTACCATCATCGGCTCCATGTTCGTTGGGTTGCATTGAGACTCCTGTCGATGCTGCCATATTGACCGATATCTAGGTTTTAGGTGGTGGGGCGATAAAAGACGCATTTATTGTCCGATGTCGCTGAAATTTGACACAGTGAGCTTGGTTAAGCTCTTCGACGTCCTTCTTCAATTTTGCCCAGATCGGTCCAGATTTGCATATAGCTGCCATATAGACCGATCTCTCGATTTAAGGTTTAGGGCCCATAAAAGAGGCATTTATTGGCCGATTTCGCCGAAATTTGGGACAGTGCTTTGTGTAAGGCTTTTCAACATGTTTATGCAACTTGGCCCAAATCGGTCCAGATTTGGATATAGCTGCCATGTAGACCGATATCTCGATTTAAAGTCTTGGCCCCATAAAAGGCGCATTTATAATCCGATTTCACTGAAATTTGACACAGTGACTTATGTTCGGCTTTTCGACATCGTGCCGTATATAGTTCAGATCGGTATGAGGTATATGAGTATAAGGTATGAAATTTTCACCGAATTTTGATGAAAGGTGGTTTACATATATACCCGAGGTGGTGGGTATCCAAAGTTCGGCCCGGCTGAACTTAACGCCTTTTTACTTGTTTTAATTTCTTTTATTCGCACGCATCAGAGTACACAACACCTCCGCAACCCGATAGCTGAGGCCTCATCGTTCTGGAGTACTTTTTGGTGAGTACTATGAGAACTGGATATATATAAATTGCGTTGTTCTTGCATGTATAATGTTGGTTTCTTTTGTTTTGATCGTTTTCTCATACAATTTAGAGGCTAACGTAGCGTTTTTTATACCCTCCACCATAGGATGGGGGTATACTAAAGTCGTCATTCTGTTTGTAACACCTTAAAATATGCGTCTGAGACCGCATAAAGTATATATATTCCTGATCATCATGTCATTTTAAGTCGATCTAGATATGTCCGTCCGTCTGCCCATCCGTCCGTCCGTCTGTCTGTTGATAGCAAGCAAACTTTCGAAAGAGTAAAGCTAGCCGCTTAAGCAAGCACAAATACTTTCTATTAGTGCAGGTCAGTTGGGATTATAAATGGGCCAAATTGGTCTATGATGTAGCTGCCATATAAACCGATCTTGGTTCTTAATTTCTTGAGCATCTAGAGGGCGCAATTCTCGTCCGATTTGACTGAAATTTTGCATGAGGTGTTTTGTTATGACTTTCAAAAACTGTGCTAAGTGTGGCGCAAATCGGTTCAAAACCTGATATAGCTGCCATATAAACCGATCTGGGATCTTGACTTCTTGAGACTCTTTAGGGCCCAATTCTCATCCGATTTGGCAGAAAATTTGTACAACGGCTTCTCTCATGACCTTCAACATACGTGTCTAATATCGTCTGAATCGATCAATAGCTTGATACTGCTCCCGTATAATCCTATCTCCCGATTTTACTTCTTAAGCCGCTACAAGGCGCAATTCTCATTCGAATGCACTGAAATATTACACAATGACTTCTACAATGTTCAGCATTAATTTATGGTCCGAATCGGACTATTGGAGCGGATATAGCTCCAATAGCATAACAGTTCTTATTCAATATTCTCTGTTTGCCTAAAAACAGATACCGCGCATAGAACTCGACAAATGCGATCAATGGTGGAGGGTATATAAGAATCGGCCCGGCCGAACTTTGCACGTTTTTACTTGTTGTTCCTTTTCTGATATTTAATTTTTTTAGCAAATAAAGAAACTGATCTTTATACCCTCCACCGTAGGTGGAAATATCAATTTCTGACCCTATAAAATATATATATTTTATATCGTCGTACAATAGTAAGACGATTTAACGAAGTCCGTCTATCCGTCTGTCCGTCCGTCTGTTGTAATCACTCTATATCCTTCAAAAATTGAGATATTGTCGCAGATGTGTCTTTTTGATGCACGCAGGCTATGTTCTTGAACAGGCTAAATCGGACCATATTTGGAGAAGCTGCTATATAGACCGATCTGCCGATAAAGGGTCTTACACCCATAAATGCTTTATTTTTTATACCCTCCACCATAAGATGGGGGGTATACTAATTTCGTCATTCTGTTTGTAACTACTCGAAATATTCGTCTGCGACCCCATAAAGTATATATATTCTTGATCGTCGTGAAATTTTATGTCGATCTAGCCATGTCCGTCCGTCTGTCCGTCCGTCCGTCCGTCTGTCCGTCCGTCCGTCCGTCCGTCCGTCCGTCCGTCCGTCCGTCCGTCCGTCCGTCCGTCCGTCCGTCCGTCCGTCCGTCCGTCCGTCCGTCCGTCCGTCCGTCCGTCCGTCCGTCCGTCCGTCCGTCTGTCGAAAGCACGCTAACTTCCGAAGGAGTAAAGCTAGCCGCTTGAAATTTTGCACAAATACTTCTTATTAGTGTAGGTCGGTTGGTATTGTAAATGGGCCATATCGGTCCATGTTTTGATATAGCTGCCATATAAACCGATCTTGGGTCTTGACTTCTTGAGCCTCTAGAGTGCGCAATTCTCATCCGATTGGAATGAAATTTTGCACGACGTGTTTTGCTATGATATCCAATAACTGCACCAAGTATAGTTCAAATCGGTCCATAACCTGATATAGCTGCCATATAAACCGATCTTGGGTCTTGACTTCTTGAGCCTCTAGAGTGCGCAATTCTCATCCGATTGGAATGAAATTTTGCACGACGTGTTTTGCTATGATAACCAACAACTGTGCCAAGTATGGTTCAAATCGGTCCATAACCTGATATAGCTGCCATATAAACCGATCTTGGGTCTTGACTTCTTGAGCCTCTAGGGGGCGCAATTCTTATCCGAATGGAATGGAATTTTGCACGACGTCCATTGTTATGATACCCAACAACTATGCCGAGTATGGTTTAAATCGGTCCATAACCTGATATAGCTGCCATATAAACCGATCTTGGGTCTTGACTTCTTGAGCCTCTAGAGGGCATAATTCTTATACGATTTGAATGAATTTTTGCACGAAGTATTTCGTTATGATATCCAACAACTGTGCCAAGTATGGTTGAAATCGGTCCGTAACCTGATATAGCTGTGATATAAACAGATCTGGGGATTTGACTTCTTGAGCTTCTAAAGGGCGCAATTCCTATCCGATTTGGCTGAAATTTTGCATGAAGTATTTTATTTTTACTTTCAACAACTGTGTCAAATAAGTTTCAAATCGGTTCATAACCTGATATAGCTGCCATATAAACCGATCTGGGATCTTGACTTCTTGACCCCTAGAGGTCGCAATTATTATCCGATATGCCTGAAATTTTGTACGACGGATCCTCTCATGACCATTATGGTCTGAATCGGTCTATAGCCCGATACAGATCCCATAAAAATCGTTCTCTCTATTTTACTTCGTGAGCCCCAATGGGCGCATTTCTTATACGAATTGGCTGAAATTTTACACAGGTCTCCAACATATAATTTAATTGTGGTCCGAACCGGTCCATATCTTGATATCGTTTTAATAGCAGAGCAACTCTTTTCTTATATCCTTTTTTGCCTAAGAAGAGATGCCGGGAAAAGAACTCGACAAATGCGATCGATGGTGGAGGGTATATAAGATTCGGCCCAGCCGAACTTAGCACGCTTTTACTTGTTATACCCTCCACCATAAGATGGGGGGTATACTGATTTCGTCATTCTGTTTGTAACTACTCGAAATATTCGTCTGAGACCCCATAAAGTATATATATTCTTGATCGTCGCGACATTTTATGTCGATCTAGCCATGTCCGTCCGTCTGTCCGTCCGTCCGTCCGTCCGTCTGTCCGTCCGTCCGTCCGTCCGTCTGTCCGTCCGTCCGTCCGTCCGTCTGTCCGTCCGTCCGTCCGTCCGTCTGTCCGTCCGTCCGTCCGTCCGTCCGTCTGTCTGTCGAAAGCACGCTAACTTCCGAAGGAGTAAAGCTAGCCGCTTGAAATTTTGCACAAATACCTCTTATTAGTGTAGGTCGGTTGGTATTGTAAATGGGCCATATCGGTCCATGGTTTGATATAGCTGCCATATAAACCGATCTTGGGTCTTGACTTCTTTAGCCTCTAGAGTGCGCAATTCTTATCCGATTGGAATGAAATTTTGCATGACGTATTTTGCTATGATATACAACAACTGTGCTGCGTATGGTTCAAATCGGTCCATAACCTGATATAGCTGCCATATAAACCGATCTTGGGTCTTGACTTCTTGAGCCTCTAGAGTGCGCAATTCTTATCCGATTGAAATGGAATTTCGCACGACGTGTTTTGCTATGATATTCAACATTTGTGCCAAGTATGGTTTAAATCGGTTCATAACCTGATATAGCTGCCATATAAACCGATCTTGGGTCTTGACTTCTTGAGCCTCTAGAGGGCACAATTTTTATCCGATTTGAATGAATTTTTGCACGAAGTATTTCGTTATGATATCCAACAACTGTGCCAAGTATGGTTGAAATTGGTCCATAACCTTATATAGCTGTCATATAAACAGATCCGGGGATTTGACTTCTTGAGCTTCTAGAGGGCGCAATTCCTATCCGATTTGGCTGAAATTTTGCATGACGTATTTTATTTTTACATTCAACAACTATGTCAAATAATGTTCAAATCGGTTCATAACCTGATACAGATCCCATATAAATCGTTCTTTCTATTTTACTTCGTGAGCCCCAATGGGCGCAATTCTTATACGAATTGGCTGAAATTTTACACAGGTCTCCAACATATAATTTAATTGTGGTCCGAACCGGACCATATCTTGATATCGTTTTAATAGCAGAGCAACTCTTTTCTTATATCCTTTTTTGCCTTAGAAGAGATGCCGGGAAAAGAACTCGACAAATGCGATCCATGGTGGAGGGTATATAAGATTCGGCCCGGCCGAACTTAGCACGCTTTTACTTGTTATCCGATTTCGCTGAAACTTTAAACAGTGAGTAGTTTTAAGTCACCCGACATCCGTCCCAAATAGGGTTCGGATCGGAATATATTTAGATAATAGCTGTCATGAAGACCGGTCTCCGGATAAAGTGTATGAAGCACATAATTGCTTTATTTTTCTTTCGATTTCGCTGAAATTGCCGAATTTGGGTGCATAAGTTATCCAATTTTCTCCGGATTGTGACGAAAGGGGGTTTACATATATACCCGAGGTGGTGGGTAAATAAAGTTGAACCCAATAGCCAATTTCTAAAAATATTGAAGAGATTTCTAGTTGTTTTATTTTTTTTTATAATGCTAAATAACCATGCAATTTGAAAATATGAATTTCTTAAAAATGATTAGCAAAGTTGGTACCTTGTTTTCCCGTATGCATTGAAAGGCTAAGGATATACCGAGTATGGGTTCCTATAATGATTTTTCTTCAATGCCAATTGGCGGACCAAGTGTTAGGGGGACCACCTCAACCCCAAAAACACCCCAAAAACACCCCTAAAACACCCCTAAATCGGACATATTTACCGACCATGACAATATGTGACTCAAATGAAAGGTATTTGCGAGTAGAATACGAATCTAATATTCCAATGTGGGACTACGTTTTTGGGGATCCAAAACCACCCCACAAAAAGCAATTTTTTACTGACCATCGCAATATGAGGTTTAAATAAAAATTTTTCGACCATGCCAATATGTGGCTCAAATAAGAGGTATTTGAGATTAGAAAACGAATTTGATAAACTATTTTGTGGCCATGTGCTTGGGGGACGCCTTATCGTATAAACTCCCCTCAAACAATGGAAATATGAGGTTTAAATAAATGGTATTTGAGAGAAGAGCACGATGCTGATATTTTTTCAGGACCAAGTGTTTGGGGGACCACCTCACCCCCGAAAACACCACTAAATCAGATATCATGAGAATATCGGGCTGGAATAAAGTATTTTAAGAATGGAGTACACCTTATATCCAAACTTAAATTCGTAGACCAATAAAGACCACACGGGATTCAGTTAAAGGCACTTATATTGTTAAACTGTTAGTCAAGCAATATACTATTTTCGTACCATGGTATTTCACTAAAAGCTCTTTAATTGTCGAAAATAAATATTCCAAAGAAAATGTTGCTCCATATAAAATAAAAGAAGGCGCAGCGGAGTGGGCACGGGTCAGCTAGTAAAGTATGAATATTCTTGATCAGCGTAAAAATCTAAGACGATCTAGCTATGTCGGTCCGTCCATCCGTCCGTCTTTTGAAGTTACGTTCAAGTCTCTTAAAATAGAGATATTGAGCTGAAACTTTTTTTGTCCATAAGCAGATTAAGTTCGAAGATGAGCGTTATCGGACTACATCTTGATATAGCCCCCATATAGACCGATCCTCCGATTTAGGGTCTTAGGTCCATAAAAGCCACATCTATTTTCCGATTTTGCTGAAATTTGGACACTGAGTTGTGTTTGGCCACCCGACATCATTCTTCAATTAATCCTAGATCGGTCCATATTTGGATATAGTTGCCATATAAACCTATCCCACGATATGAGGTTTTGGGCCCATAAAAGGCGCATTTATTATCTGACTTCGCCGAAATTTGGGACAGTGAGTTACTTTAGGCTCTTCGATAACTTTCTGCAATTTGGCCCAGATTTGGATATAGCTGCCATATAGCCCAATCTCTCGATTTAAGGTTATGGGCACATAAAAAGCGCATTTATTGTCCGGTTTCACCGAAATTTGACAAAGATGAATATTTTGTTCAGCAAAATTGAACAATGACTTGTACATATTAGACCACTCATTATCCGTGTCGAATTTGGTTCAAATCGGACCATATTTCGATAAAGCAGCTATGGGGGCATAAATTGTGCATTTTTCACCCGATTATGATGAAAGGTGGTTTATCTATATACCCGAGGTGGTGGGTATCCAAAGTTCGGCCCAGCCAAACTACGCCTTTTTACTTGTTTTGTATTAATAATCATGGAAGGGTTTTTGCTTGTTTTGTTAACTATGAATATTCCGTTTCACTTAAAGTATAGAGAAATATATTTAGCTTAATAAGGCGTCTATATAAA
>NW_026739235.1:0-1000 GCF_963082655.1 Stomoxys calcitrans | reverse complement strand
TTGGAGCTCATAAAATGCCCAAGTTCCATAACAGCGGTGTTAAATTCAAATATGGAATGAAAATGTGTCATACATTTCAACTCCTCGCATCCCTTTTGCTGAAAATACCCAAAATATTGACTTCATTGAACTTCGACAGATAATACATGTCTGATATCAACAAGTTTATGTGCTAGACCAAAAGAAAGGAAATATTGCCCTCATGTAAATAAATAAATATCAACAATAGAGCTCCTTTTTTAAAGAATTTATTGTATTTGTGCTTCCGCCCTCGACTGCTGTTTGTGGTCCAGTTCAAATCAACCCCACAATCACAAAGCCTTAACCAGACTTCAACTCTCAACCCCATCAACACTTCTCGAAAGTCAGCAGCTCTAAGAGTATTGTCCTTGCGGTCTTGAATAATGTTGTACAATTCATTTCGATTGTTTTACAAGACTTCTGCAAGTGGTCGTTGTTTGTGGTTAAGCGTTTTTTCGGTAAAGTTTTTGTTTCAGTTATTTGCTGGCTGGTTGATTTTTTTTTCAATTTGTTTTCCTTGTGGTTTATTGGCGAATTGTCCTGTCCATTACAGGCAGTTGAGACCACAGACAGACGACATTGTTCAATATTATCTCAATAAAAGTTGCAGGATATACAAACAACATCGAAGACAATGGTTAAGAGGAGACGGATGTCACATGAATTTATCGTGTGTGTGTGTGTGTGTGTGTGCAGGCAATGTGAGGTAAATAAATTTTTAATGAAATTTAATTGGACAAAAAGAAAAATAAAAAAAAAACGAACAATAAACTAAACTAAAATAAAATAAATTAAAATAATATAAAAAAAATAAAATAAAATAAAAAAATAAAATATTTTTTAGAGGAAAATGGGCCTTAAGTCGTGACTCCATCAAAATCCATTAAAAAATCTAAATTTCACTTGGAAAACTTAAAATGGCTGTATCTCCTAAACTATGCGTCGTAGAGGGAAATGGGCCTTAATTCGTGACTCCATC
>NW_026739234.1:0-19317 GCF_963082655.1 Stomoxys calcitrans | reverse complement strand
TTTGGGTCTTAGGCTCATAAAAGCCACATTTATTATCCGATTTTTCCAAAATTAGGGACAGTGAGTTCTGTTAGGCCATTTGACATCCTTCGTAAATTTGGCTCAGATCGGTCCAGATTTAGATATAGCTGCCATATAGACCGATCCTACGATTTAGGGTCTTAGGCCAATAAAAGTCACATTTATTATCCGATTTTACTGAAATTTTAGAACTTGAGCTGTGTTAGACCCTTCGACATCCTTCGTCAATTTGGCTGAGATCGGTTCAGATTTGGATATAGCTGCCATATAGTCCGATCCTCCGATTTATGGTGTAAGGCCCATAAAAGCCACATTTATCATCCGATTATGCTGAAATTCGGGACAGTGAGCTGTGTCAGGCCCTTCGACATCCTTCGTTAATTTGGCCCAGATCGGTTCAGATTTGGATATAGCTGCCATATAGACCGATCCTCCGATTTATGGTTTTAGGCCATAAATCGGAGGATTGGTCTATATGGCAGATATAAATCGGATACCACATTTGGAATCCGATTTCGCTGAAATTTGGTACAGTGAGTTGTGTTGGGCCCTTCGACATTCTTCGTGAATTTGGCTCAGACCGGTCCAGATTTGGATATAGCTGCCATATAGACCGATCCTCCGATTTAGGGTCTTAGGCCAATAAAAGCCACATTTATTATTCGATTTTGCTGAAATTTGGCATAGTGAGTTGTGTTGGGTCCTTCGACATTCTTCGTGAATTTGGTCCAGATTTGGATATAGCTGCCATATATACCGATCCTCCGATTTTGGGTCTTAGGCCCATAAAAGCCACACATTTATCATCCGATTATGCTGAAATTCGGGACAGTGAGTTGTGTCAGGCCCTTCGACATCCTTCGTTAATTTGGCCCAGATCGGTTCCGATTTGGATATAGCTGCCATATAGACCGATCCTCCGATTTTGGGTCTTAGGCCCATAAAAGCCACATTTATTATCAGATTTTGCTGAAATTTGGGGCAGTGAGTTGTGTTAGACCCTTCGACATCCTCCGTCAATTTGGCCCACATCGGTCTAGATTGGGATATAGCTACCATATAGAACGATCCTCCGACTTTGGGTCTTAGGCCCATAAAAGGCACATTTGGTATCCGATTTTGCTGAAATTTGGGACAGGGAGTTGTGTTGGGCCCTTCGACATATTTCTTTAATTTGGCCCAGATCGGTCTAGATTTGAATATAGCTGCCATATTAACCGATCTCTCGATTTAAGGTTTTGGGCCCACAAAAGGCGTATTTATTGTCCGATGTCGTCGAAATTTCGGACAGTGAGTTGTGTTAGACCCTTCAATATCCTTCTTCAATTGGGTTCATACCCGTCCAGATTTGGATATAGCTGCCCTATAGACCGATCTATCGATTTAAGATTTTGGACCCATAAAAGGCGTATTTAATTTCCGATGTCGCCGAAATTTGGGACAGAGAGCTAACCTAACCTTCTCGACATACATTTGCAATATGGCGTGGATCGATCCAGAGTTGAATATAGCTTTCATATAGACCGATTTTTTGGTTTTAGGTTTTGGGGCCATAAAAGGCGCATTTATTGTCCGACGTTGCTGAAATTTGGGACAGTGAGTTGTGTTGGGCTAGTCGAAGTCCTTCTTCAATTTGGCCCAGATCCGTCCAGATTTGGATATAGCTGTCATATAGACCGATCTTTCGATTTAAGGTTGAAGGTCCTTAAAAGGCGCATTTATTGTTCGAATTCAACGAAATTTGGAACAGTGCGTTGTGTTAGGCTCTTCCACATTTGTCTGCCACTTGGCTTAAATCGGTCCCGATTTGGATATAGTTTAAAGTCTTGGCCCCATAAAAGGCGCATTTATTTGGTTGCCCAAAAAGTAATTGCGGATTTGTCATATAGTCGGCGTTGACAAATTTTTTCACAGCGTGTGACTCTGTAATTCCATTCTTTCTTCTGTCAGTTATCAGCTGTGACTTTTAGTTTGCTTTAGAAAAAAAGTGTAAAAAAAGTATATTTGATTAAAGTTCATTCTAAGTTTTATTAAAAATGAATTTACTTTCTTTTAAAAAAATCCGCAATTACTTTTTGGGCAACCCAATATAATCCGATGTCACTGAAATATGACACATTGACTAATGTTAGGCTTTGGACATGCGTGTCGGATTTTGATGAAAGGTGGCTACATATATACCTGAGGTGGTGGGTATCCAAAGTTCGGCCAGGCCGAACTTAACGCCTTTTTACTTGTTTTGTTGTAGGTTATAAACATTTTGCAAATGTTAATTTCTTAACATTGAAATTAATGGCCAAACATTTATTGTTCCAACATTAAACGACCAGTTTCGCATTTAGTTTAGTTGCTCCTCCTCTACCTCCCCCCCGAAATAATGAACAATTTGTGATATCGCACAGAGAACAAAATACCCATAACAATTAAAGGCAATTTTTTGACAAATATTTTATTTACAATTACAAAATATCGATGCCTGGTAGTTGGTTGGTTGTTGGCCCCCCAAGCTAAGCATGCCTTTAATGTAACGACACCGCAATTTCAAAAGTAAAATAACGACGATTTTTATGAGACTTTTTGGTTTGGTCGAATAACCAAATCCAAATCAGGTCAAATAAGCCCAGAAGCTTTAGATTAGAGAACAATAACAAGAAAAAAAATGTGCATAGAAAAATTTAACTGTGCAACGTTTGGAACCAATGGAAAACGCGTTCTCTCAGCTACCTCATGGACACACACTTTTGGTGTGAGATTTTCTTGGCGGATTAAATGTAACAATGCCAACATTGCCAAACAATAGTAACAAGGCAAACATCGGTATTAAGGATTTCAAATTTGTTTTCAAGATTGTTCCATAAAGATATGAATACCAAAATTCGAAGATAGACTAATGGGTTCAGGTTAAAGATAGTACTCTGAGTAAGGTAATGATATTTGATATGGAAACAACTAAGAGCGTGGTAAGGTCGCCTGGTAACTTGCAAAATTTCAGTCATATTGGAAAAAATTGCGCCTTAAGAGGCTTAAGGAGCAAAATCGGGAAATCGGTTTATATGGGAGCTACATCAGGTTATAGACCGAGTCTTCCCATACTTGGTATAGTTGTAGAATGTCATTGGAAAGATCATCGTGCCACAAGTTAAGCCACATCGTATAAAAATTGAATAAAACTCTCAACTAAAGTGTAATGACTATCAAGAATTTAGAAACTTGAAAAGGTCCAAGACCAATATTTTGAGGTGCTACAAAATGGAACGGGGAAGAGATAGCATATTCCCATTCTATGGTGGAGTTTTTACGAAAAATATATGCAACTATCCGGATGTTGGAAGTCACAACGGAACAGTTTATGCAAAATTTCAGCCAAATCGGACAAAAATTGCAGATTCCAGGGGCTCAAAATGTCAAATCGTAAGATCGGTTTATATGGGAGCTATATCAGGTTATAGACTGATTTTGACGATACTAGGCACAGTTGTTGGAAGTCATAACAGAACACTATGTTCGAAATTTCAGGCAAATCGGATGAAAATTGAGGCTTCCAGGGGCTCAAGAAGTCAAATCGGGAGATCGGTTTATACGGGAGTTATATCCAAATCTGAATCGGTATGGCCCATTTGCAATCCCCAACGACCTACATCAATATTATGAATCTGTGTAAAATTTCAAGCGACTAGCTTAACGCGTTGGACCGCTATCGTGATTTCGATAGACGGACTAACGGATTTCGATGTCGAGACGATCCAAAATATATAGACTTCATGGGGTCCCAGATCAATATTTCGAGGTGTTACAAACGGAGTGACTAGATTGGTATTCCCCCATCCTATGGTGGTGGGTATAAAAATGAATTTCTGTTTGTTATTTTGTCGGTTTGTTTGTTTGCTCCGTATAGACTCAAAAACGGCTGGACCGATTATCTTGAAATTTTCGCAGATTACCTACACAATCTGTGGAAGAAAACATAGGCTATATAATTTTTTGATATCGGAAGGGGCAGGCCCTCACCCTAACCCCAAAATTACTACCCAAAAATAATAGTGGACCGATCAGGACAATATGGGACCGAAATTAAAGTTATTCAGGAGTAGAGTACAAATTCCATATTAGAAATTGGGTCCAAGTAATTGGGGGGCCGCCCCGACCCCTAAAACCCCCCAAAATAGGTTTGTTGGACGATAATGACAAAATGGGAATCGAATGAAAGGTATTCGGGAGAAGATTACGAATATGTTAAGGAAGGTGCAATAGGCTATATAAATTGTTGATATCGCATTGGGGGCGGACGCTCCCCCTTACCACAAAAGTACCACCCAAAACTAAAAGTGGACCGATTGGGACAATATGGGACTTAAATGAAAGGTATACAAGAGTAGAGTACGATTTTCATATTCAAAATTCAGTCCATGTAATTAGGGGGCCGCCCCGCCCCGACCCCAAAACCCCCCAAATTGGTTTATTGGACGATAATGACAATATGGGGCTCGAATGAAAGGTATTCGCGAGAAGATTACGAATATGGTCAGGAAGGAGGAAACGGGCAATAAATACGCCGTTTATGGGCCCAAAACCCTAAATCGGAGGATCGGTCTATATGGGGGCTATATCAAGATATAGTCCCATATAGCCCATCTTCAAACTTAACCTGCTTATGGACAAAAAAAGAATCTGTGCAAAATTTCAGCTCAATATCTCTATTTTTAAAGACTGTAGCATGATTTCAACAGACAGACGGACGGACATAGCTAAATCGGACATATTTACCGACCATGGCAATATGGGACTCAAATGAAAGGTACTTGCGAGTAGAATACGAATCTGATATCCAAATGTGGGACCACGTTTCTGGGGATCCACCCCTTTCCCAAAACACCCCCCAAACAGGACTTATTTACTGACCATGGGAATATGGGGCTTAAATAAAAGGTATTTGAGTGTAGAATACGAATCTGATATCCAAATATGGGACCAAGTATTTGGGGGGCCACTTTTCCCCAAAAATATCCCCCAAAGGGGACAAATTTACGACCATAGCAATATGGGGTACAAATGAAAGGTCTTTGGAAGTAAAGCACGAATCTGATATCAATATTTGGGAAAAGTTTCTATGGGGCCAATTTGCTCACCAAGAAAATTTGGGTCTTAAAAAGAGTGGAATTAAAAAAACCGGACATATTTGCTGACTTTAGCAATAAGGAGTTTAAATGAGATTAGAAAACGAATGCGATATCCAATTTTGAGGGCAATGGCAATATGGGGTTTAAATAAATCATATATAGATATATGAGAATAGAGCGTGTTGCTGATATATTTTCCGTGCTTAGTGTTTGGGCGAGCATCCTAATCCCCAAAACACCCCTAAATCGAGCATATTTACCGGCCATGTCAATGTGGAGCTTAAATGAAAGGTATTGGGGGGTAGACCAAGAATTGATACCCATTTTCGGGACGAATTTTCTGGGGGTCTACCCCTTTCCCAAAATACCCCACAAACAGACATTTTTTACTGACCATCGCAATATGGGGCTCAAATAAAGGTATTTGGGAGTTGAATTCGAATCTGATATCCAAATATAGGACCATGTATTTAGGGAATCACCCCTTTCCATAAACACCCCCAAAGGAAAAAAATTTTTCGACCATGCCGAATTAGAAAACGAATTTGTTAACCTATTTTGGGGTCATGTGTTGGGGGGACGCCTTAATCCAGACCAATGGCAATATGGGGTTTAAAAAATTGGTATTTGAGAGGAGAGCACAATGCTGATATGTTTCAGGGCCAAGGTCTGAGGGACCAGCTCACCCCCGAAAACACCCCTAAGTCTGCCATCATGAGAATATCGGGCTGAAATGAAGTATTTTAAGAATGGAGTACACCTTACATCCAAACTTAAATTTGTAGACCAATGAAGATCATATGGGATTCAGATAGAGGCACTTATATTATTAAACTGTTAGTCGAGCGATATATTATTGGTTTGCCCAAAAAGTAATTGCGGATTTTTCATATAGTCGGCGTTGACAAATTTTTTCACAGCTTGTGACTCTGTAATTGCATTCTTTCTTCTGTCAGTTATCAGCTGTTACTTTTAGATTGCTTTAGAAAAAAAAGTGTAAAAAAAGTATATTTGATTAAAGTTCATTCTAAGTTTTATTAAAAATGCATCTACTTTCTTTTAAAAAATCCGCAATTACTTTTTGGGCAACCCAATATTTTCGTAGCATGGTATTTCACTAAAAGCTCTTAAATTGTCGAAAATAAATATTCAAAGAAACATTTTGTTCCATATAAAGTAAAACAAGGCGCAGCGGAGCGGGTCCGGGTCAGCTAGTCTCCCATATAAACCGATCTCCCCATTTGACCTCTTGAGTCCTTACAAGTAGCCATTTTTGTCCGATTGTGCTGAAATTTTGCATGCGGTGTACTGTTGCGATTTCCAACAACTGTGCCTAATACGGTTCAAATCAATCTATAACCGGATACTTATCATCACTTGTAAACCGGTTTGACAGATCGGAATCATTTTTAAGTTTTTGCTCAGCTCAATTCAAGAACATACGTTGCATACATGGACATCTATCATTAAATGGCAGACCTAACTGAAGAGAAATGTCAAAAGAGGGGCAAAATATAGGGCCCACTTTTGTAGCATCCCTGAAAAAAAAAACCCTAATTATCAGATTCGTGATTTTGGGTAACTATCGATGCACCCGATTAACGCATTTATCGATGCACCCATCGATAAAAGGGATTGGGATAAGGGACTGCGAACATTCTAGATTCGTTTGCAAGAGAGAATACGGAAGACCATAGACCACTTTTTTCCCCCTTATAATATAACCCTCGTTTTCAAACTAAATACAGAAACCCCCCCTCTGCATTAGCTATGCATTTTCATTCATTTTGACCAATTTTCGTTTTTGTGGCAACAGTTCAATTTGCCACCACCTGGTTAATAACAAGTTGCGGTAGCCTCAGGTGAATTAAAATTTCGGAAGCAAACAATTATCGAACATTTGAATTCGTAACCGAAAGTGGGAAGGCGCAAAATTCAACCACGAATCAACTAAAGAACCGCACAAAATACACAAAAGCGCCCCATAGAACCTACTTAAGTTGAGGTCAAATGCTGGTCGCATGTTGCCATCAAAGAACAAACTCCAAATAAACAAATGTTTTAAAATTCCATCAACCACAACAACAACAACAGCATGAGCATTTGTAAAATTTCAATTGTTTCTCGATTCCAACTCTAAATGCAAACAATGTGGCTGCTGTTGCTGTTGCTGTTGTCAAAACTCGTGCTGGTGATTTATTTATGAAGAGATAATGTTGGCTTAATGAATAATTTGTGTTAATGTTTTAAAACTCCAACGACAACTACAATAACAACATCAGCAACAGCAACAAATGCTAAAGGTTTAGACAATTTGAATATTTGTAATAGATGTCCATGCATATTTCAACTCTTGTTGTTTTACAATCAAACAGAAGTTTTGCTTAAGTTTGATATTTAATTGGCATTTATTGTAGGGAAGACGATAGGAATATGGTTAAGTTAGATGTTCCCTTTGTGACTTAGAAGTTGAACTATTTGAAATGAGACAAGTAAAAAGGCGTTAAGTTCGGCCGAGCCGAACTTTGAATACCCACCACCTCGGCTATATATGTAAATAACCTTTCATCAAAATTCGGAGAAAATTGCATACCTTATGTCCCATAGCAGTTACAACGAAATATGATCCGATTTAGACTAAATACTAATAAGTAAAAGTCATTGTTCAATTATGTATAACAAAATATTGGTCTTTTTGGTAGCTATACGTAAAAACAAGTAAAAGCGTGCTAAGTTCGGCCGGGCCGAATCTTATATACCCTCCACCATGGATTCTTAGGCAAAAAAGGATATAAGAAAAGAGTTGCTCTGCTATTAAAACGATATCAAGATATGGTCCGGTTCGGGCCACAATTAAATTATATGTTGGAGATCTGTGTCAAATTTCAGCCAATTCGTATAAGAATTGCGCCCATTAGGGCTCACGAAGTAAAATAGAGAGAACGATTTATATAGGATCTGTATCGGGCTATAGACCGATTCAGACCATAATAAACACGTTTGTTGATGGTCATGAGAGGATCCGTCGTACATTGCGCACGCTAGAGGCTCAAGAAGTCAAGACCCAAGTTCGGTTTATATGGCAGCTATATCAGGTTATGGACCGATTTAAACCATACTTGGCACAGTTGTTGGGTATCATAACAAAACACGTCGTGCGAAATTCCATTCCATTCGGATAAGAATTGCGCCCTCTAGAGGCTAAGTTCGGCCGGGCCGAATCTTATATACCCTCCACCATGGATCGCATTTGTCGAGTTCTTCTCCCGGCTTCTCTTCTTAGGCAAAGAAGGATATAAGAAAAGAGTTGCTCTGCTATTAAAACGATATCAAGATATGGTCCGGTTCGGACCACAATTAAATTATATGTTGGAGACCTGTGTAAAATGACAGCCAATTCGTATAAGAATTGCGCCCTTTGGGGGCTCAAGAAGTAAAATAGAGAGATCGATTTATATGGGAGCTGTATCGGGCTATAGACCGATTCAGACCATAATAAACACGTTTGTTGATGGTCATGAGAGGATCCGTCGTACAAAATTTCAGGCATATCGGATAATAATTGCGACCTCTAGGGGTCAAGAAGTCAAGATCCCAGATCGGTTTATATGGCAGCTATTTCAGGTTATGAACCGATTTGAACCTTATTTGACACAGTTGTTGAAAGTAAAAATAAAATACGTCATGCAAAATTTCAGCCAAATCGGATAAGAATTGTGCCCTCTAGAGGCTCAAAAAGTCAAGACCCAAGATCGGTTTATATGGCAGCTATATCCGGTTATGGGCCGATTTGAACCATACTTGGCACAGTTCTTGGATATAATAACAAAACACGTCGTGCAAAATTTCATCCCAATCGGATAAGAATTGCGCACTCTAGAGGCTCAAGAAGTCAAGACCCAAGATCGGTTTATATGGCAGCTATATCAGGTAACGGACCGATTTGAACCATACTTGGCACAGTTCTTGGATATAATAACAAAACACGTCGTGCAAAATTTCATTCCAATCGGATAAGAATTGCGCACGCTAGAGGCTCAAGAAGTCAAGACCCAAGATCGGTTTATATGGCAGCTATATCAAAACATGGACCGATATGGCCCATTTACAATACCAACCGACCTACACTAATAAGAAGTATTTGTGCAAAATTTCAAGCGGCTAGCTTTACTCCTTCGGAAGTTAGCGTGCTTTCCACAGACAGACGGACGGACGGACGGACGGACAGACGGACGCACATGGCTAGATCGACATGAAATTTCACGACGATCAAGAATATATATACTTTATGGGGTCTCAGACGAATATTTCGAGTAGTTACAAACGATAAAATAGAGGATTTGCTCTGCTATTGAAGCTATATCAAGATATGGTCCGATTCGGACCAAAATCAAATTATATGTCGGAGACCTATGTAAAATGTCAGCCAATTCAAATAAGAATTGCACCCTTTGGGGGCTCAAGGAGTAAAATAGAGAGATCGATTTATATGGGAGCTGTATCAGGCTATAGACCGATTCAGACCATCATAAACACGTATATTGATGGTCACGAGAGGATCCGTCGTACAAAATTTCAGGCTAATCGGATAATAATTGCGACCTCTAGAGGCTGAAGAAGTCAAGACCCCAGATCGGTTTATATGGCAGCTATATCACGTTATGAACCGATTTAAACGACACTTAGCACAGTTGTTAAAAGTCATAACGAAACAAGTAGTGCAAAATTTCATTCCAATCGGATAAGAATTGCGCCCTCTACATGCTCAAGAAGTCAAGACCTAAGATCGGTTTATATGGCAGCTATATTGGGCACAGTTGTTGGAAGTCATAGCGAAACACGTCGTGCAAAATTTCATTCCAATCGGATAAGAATTGCGCACTCTAGAGGCTGAAGAAGTCAAGACCTAAGATCGGTTTATATGGCAGCTATATCAGGTTATGGACCGATTTAAACCATACTTGACACAGTAGTTGAATATGATAGCGAAACACGTCGTGCAAAATTTCATTCCAATCGGAATTGCGCCCTCTAGAGGCTCGAAAAGTCAAGATCCAAGATCGGTTTATATGGCAGCTATATCAGAATATAGACCGATTTCAACCATACCTAGCACAGTTATTGGAAGTCATAGCAAAATACTTCGTGCAAGAATTGCGCCCAATAGTGGCTCAAGAACAGAAGACCCAAGATCGGTTTATATGGCAGCTATATAAAAATATGAACCGATATGGCCCATTTACAATTCCAACTGACTTACACTACTAAGAGGTATTTGTGCAAAATTTCAAGCGCCTAGCTTTACTCATTTGAAAGTAAGCGTGCTTTCGACAGACAGACGGACGGACAGACGGACGGACGGACGGACAGACGGACATGGTTAGATCGACTTAAAATGGCATGACGATCAAGAGTATAGCAACTTCCTGGGATCTCAGAGGAATATTTCGAGGAGTTAGAAACAGAATGACGAAATTAGTATACCCCCATCCTATGGTGAAGGAAATAAAAAAAGGCATGTTGAGCTGAAACCTTGCACAGATTCTTGTTATGTCTATAAGCAGGTTAATTTCTAAGATGGACTATATCGGACTATATTTTGACTTAGCCGCCATATAGACCGATCCACCGATTAAGGGTCTTAGGCCCGTAAAAGCCACATTTATTATCCGATTTTGCTGAAGTTAGAAACAGTGAGTTGTAAAAGCCACGTTTATTATCCGATTTTGCTGAAGTTTGAAACAGTGAGTTGTGTTAAACCCTTCGACATCCTTCTTCAATTTGGCCCAGATCAGTACAGATTTGGATATAGCTCCCATATAGACCGATCACTCGATTTTAGGTTTTGGGCCCATAAAAGGCGCATTTATTATCCGATGTCTCTGAAATTTGTGACAGTCAGTTGTGTTAGGCCCTTCGACATTCTTCGTTAATTTGGTCCAGATCGATCCAGATTTGGATATAGCTGCCATAGAGACCGATCCGCCGACATAGGGTCTTAGGCCCATAAAAGCCACATTTATTATCAGATTTTGGTGAAATTTAAGACAGTGAGTTGTGTTAGGCCCTTCAACACTCTTCGCCAATTTGGCCCAGATCGGTCCAGATTTGGATATAGCTGCCATATAGACCGATCTTCTGATTAAGGGTCTTGGACCCATAAAAGCCATATTTATTATCGGATATTACTGAAATTCCGTAAAGTGAGTTATGTTAGGCCCATCGACATTCTTCTTCAATTTGTCCCAGATCGGTTTAGATTTGGATATAGCTGCCATATAGACCGATCACTGGATTTAAGGTTTTGGGCCCATAAAAGACGCATTATTGTCCGATTTTGCCATAATTTGGGAAAGTGAGTTGTGTTAAGACCTTTGACACCTTTCTTTAATTTTGACCAGATCTGTCTAGATTTGGACATTAAGACCGATCTCTAGATTTATGGTCCTGCGCCCATAAAAGGCGCATTTATTATCCGATTTTGCTGAAATTTGTGACAGTGAGTTGTGTTAGGAACTTCGACACTTTTCTTCAATTTGAACGAGATCGGTCTAGATTTGGATATATCTGCCATATATATCGATCTCTCGGTTTAAGGTTTTGGACCCACCAAAGGGACAGTGAGTTAGGTTAAGCTCTTCGATATTTTTGTGCAACTTGGCCCAGATCGTTGCAGATTTTTATATAGCTGCCATATAGACCGATTTCTTGATTTAAGGTTATGGGCCCATAAAAGATACATTTATTATCCGATGTCGCCGAAATTTGGAACAGTGAGTTAAGTTAAGCCCCTCGACATACTTCAGATATATCGCACAGATCGGTCCAAATTTGGATATAGCTGCCATATAGACCAATTTCTCGGTTTTGGGGCCATAAAAGGCGCATTTCTTGTCCGATCTCGTTGAAGTTTGAGACAGTAAGTTGTGTTAGGACCTTCGACATTTTTCTTTAATTCGGCCCAGATCGGTCCAGATTTGGATATAGCTGTCATGTAGACCGATATCTCAATTTAAAGTCTTGGCCCCATAAAAGACGCATTTATAATCCGATTTTACTGAAATTTGACACAGGGACTTATGTTAGGCTTTTCGACATCCGTGTCGTATATGGTTCAGATCGGTGTATTTTTAGACATGTCCACTGTATTTACTAGTATTCGGTCCAAATCGGAACATATTTTGATATAACTGCTTTGGGACATAAAGTATGAAATTTTTGCCGAATTTTGATTTTATTGGTTTGATTGGTTTACATATATACCCGAGGTGGTGGGTATCCATATTTCGGCCCGGCCGATCTAATACCTTTTTACTTGTTTCTTGATAAATATGTTTAAACCCCAAATTGTGTTATGGTATTTTGTAATACATATTTTTTTTTTAAAGCAATTTATCTATGCAATTTCTAACATCAAATTTTATTCATTCGTTGTACATTAAATTTCAAATTCAAATCAAATAAATATTGCCTCTTGAAAACCGCAATGAAAATTATTCACAATTATTTTTGTCATCATGAAAATAAAACTCAACTTCAGCGCATTTGAATACAAAAATTTGGATGGCTGGGAAATAATGTGACACCCGCAGTTACCCAACCTCAAAAAACTTAAAATTTCAATGTTTAACATACTAATGCCTCCAAACAGAAGGCGGCTATAGAGATAGAGGGAGAGGAATTTAATAATACCAAACTAAGCTGCAGTGCTCTTGAATGTTGCCTTATGGTAAATAGAATCGAATTTTGAATTCATCAAAACCCCCTGACTGATGCAAAAAAAAGACAGTGAACTTCATAGATGCCATATATCAGCAGCAATCAACTACCAATACTCCCGGTACACTAAAAAACTGGTGATTGGGAAGAGCATGGCGCTGGGCGGTGGTATGGTAGTCATATGGAAATCTTTTGACTAAACAAATGTTATGAGATTTTTGCCAAAGGCATTTTATTTTGCAAAAATCGACAGAGGCAAAACAAAAAAAAAACGAAAAAAAGGAGAACTCTGAATGGTGAAATCGTAGAAAAACTATTCATAAAACCGCATAAAACTGTTGTTGACAATATCCATTACCATCGTTGCCTGGCAAGGGGGTTATTGACGAAAACCCAACAGCCAACGCCATGGAACATAAATACGCTTAGGCAGAATGTCAAAGTATCCACAAACAGAACTGCAACCAAAACTGCTAGGTAGTTCTCAAAGATATTGGGACTGTGACGACAACATTGCCTACATCGATGATAACTTCGTCTATGATGATGGCGGTGGTGATGGTGACGATGTTGATCAGTCAGTTTTGAAATGATGTATGACCATGGCCTATGACTATGAGCTGCGCTGACTTTGGGCTCTTGGGGGGATTTCGGCCGCTCTGACTATGACTTAAGTCTGAGAATGCGTGGAGTTACCAAGCAACATAAACGAATAACCACCGTTTGGTTTGCATTGCAAATGACGTTATTCAGGCAAACAACAGTTGACAATTTTTCTTCAACTTGAGCACATTTCATCATTCCGCACTTTTTTCCAAGCATGCCTGGCATTTCATTTATCTCCCAGGCAGAGATTATTAAATCTGGAAAGACAGTGATTTTGTTGGGATTGTATATTTTGCATAGGCAAAGACCTTTATTGGAAGGCAAATGAGTGGGGAAATGTGGTCTACGGAGGCTAGGAAGGAAAGTTGGAAAGAAATGAGAACCTTAAGTGGAACTCCTACATGCCAGGGCAGGGTACACACATATCAGATGTTCTACAGTCTCCCCTTATAAGAAGTTCTCGCAACCTTTATCTACCAGACATTGGGCTGTCATGACGTACACAATACGGGCGACCTCTTGTCAAGCCAACGACAGCAAAGCGGTAGAACTCTTCAAATCTGGGCAATACAAATTTTGCACATGAACATTTCACTGTGGTACAGAAGCAAACTTCTCACATATCAAGTCCGATTCAAATTTAAGCTCTATGATAAGGAGCCTCCTTTTTATAGCCGCGTCCGAACGGGGTGCCGCAGAGCGACACATCTTTGGAGAGAAGTTTTACTTGGCACAGTACCTCACAAATGTTGCCAGCATTAGGAGGGGTAAAACACCGCTGAAAATTTTTTCTGATGGTCTCGCCAGGATTCGAACCCAGGCATTTAGCGTCATAGGCGGCCATGCTAACCTCTGCGCTACGGTGGCCTTCATCTGGATTGGGCCCCAGAATTTTGGAGCGGTCACAACCTCCACTTTTTGACCATCTGTGGTTTCGTTGCTCTTAGGGTCATCATGAAGACTTTTTTTATATGCTCTACAATTCTTTGGGATAAACGAATGTCGCCCGGCACCCACAAAATGGGCATTTTAAGCCAATTCGTAGAGAGATCTGTGACAACTCTAGGCCGATCTGAGCCAAATTGAAGAAGAATGTCCAAGGGTTCCACACAACTCACTGTCCCAAATTTCGGCGACATTCGACAATAAATGCGCCTTTTATGGGCCCAAAACCTTAAACCGAGAGATCGGTCTATATGGCAGCTGTATCCAAATTTTGGCCAAATTGCAGCAAAATTTTGAAGAGCCTAACACAACTCACTGTCCAAAATTTCGGCTAAATCGTACAATAAATGCGTCTTTTATGGGGCCAAAACCTTAAATCGAGAGATCGGTTTATATGGCAGCTAAATCCAAATCTGCACCGATCTGAGCCGAATTGAAAAAAAAATGTCCAAGGGTTTAACACAACTCACTGTCCCAAATTTCGGCGACAGCAGACAATAAATGCGTCTTTTATGAACCCAAAACCTTAAATCGAGAGATCGGTCTATGTGGCAGGTATATCCCAATTTGGACCGATCTGAGCCAAATTGAAGAAGAATATTCAAGGGCTTGACACAACTCACTGTTCCAAATTACGGCTACGTCAGATAATATATGCGCCTTTTATGAACCCAAAACCTTAAATCGAGAGATCGGTCTATATGGCAGCTATGTCCAAATCTGAACCGATTTGGGCCGAATTGCAGCAAAATGTCGGAGGGCCCAACACAACTCACTGGAACAAATTTGGGCGACATCGGACAATAAATAAACCTTTTATTGGCCCAAAACCTTAAAACGAGAGATTGGTCTATATGGCAGCTATATCCAAATCTGAACCGATTTGGGCCAAATTAAAGAACAATGTCCAAGGGTCCCACACAACTCACTGTTCCAAATTTCGGCGACATCCGACAATAAATGCGCCTTTTAAGGGCCCAAAACCTTAAATCGAGAGATCGGTCTATATGGCAGCCATATGCAAATCTGGACCAATCTGGGCTAAATTGTTCTTCAATTTAGCCCAGATATCGAAAGTCCTTACACAACTGACTGTCCCATATTTCAGCAAAATCGGTTAATAAAAGTGGCTTTCGTGGGCCTTAGACCCTAAGTCGGCGGATCGGTCTATAAAGGTTGCTAGCCGAACCGGGCCTGCTCTGCTGCGCCTTCTTTAACTCCCTAATATCTTTTTAAGGTGGGGATAATTCGCTCTGAATTCTGACATCGAATTCGTGCCATTGTAGCCTATGATGCTGAACGCGTTCGAATCCTGGCGAGAACATCGGACAAAGCGGTGTTTATCCCCTCTTAATGTTGGCGACATATGCGAGGTACAAGCCATGCATGGTCATTTAAAAAATTTTCCCCAGACGGACGGACGGACGGACGGGCAGACAGACAGACGGACAGACGGACAGATGGGCAGACAGACAGACGGACGGACGGACGGACAGACGGACGGACAGACGGACGGACAGACGGACGGACAGACGGACAGACGGACGGACAGACGGACGGACGGACAGGCGGACGGACAGACGGACGGACAGACGGACAGATGGGCAGACAGACAGACGGACAGACAGACAGACGGATGGACAGATGGACGGACAGACGGACGGACAGACGGACAGTTGGACAGATGGACGGACGGACAGACGGGCAGACAGACAGACGGACGGACGGACGGATAGACGGTCGGACGGATAGACGGACGGACGGATAGACGGACGGACGGACGGACGGACAGACAGACAGACGGAGGGTCAGACAGACGGACGGACGGACGGACAAACGGACAGACGGGCAGACAAACAGACGGACAGACAGACAGACAGACAGACGGACAGATGGACGGACAGACGTACGGACAGACAGACAGTCGGACAGACAGACAGACGGACGGACAGACGGGCAGACAGACGGACGGACAGATGGACGGATAGACGGACAGACAGACGGACGGAAATGACGAAATTAGTATACCCCCATCCTATGGTGGAGGGTATAAGAGGCGGATTTATTGCCCGATTCTGCTTAAACTGTAACTTGTGCCAGAGTTATCGGCATCTGATTGTTCTTCGTCATAGTATTTTCAAAACCACTGTTCCAAGGCTTACCACTTGAAACGACTTTGATAAAAATCTCTTTGATATGCTTGTGCAGATGATGGCAATAAAAGCGTATCTTTTGAAATCGTTTTGAATGTTTTACCAATATTTTTCCATTGCCAATATTTTTTTGTTTTTTCTGATTTCCTCAGTCTTTGAATTGAAGAATTTTCATTCCTTATTCTCCGAATAGACTGGCTTTGTTTGATGGCGTTCGTTAAAATGATAGATTGTCCATCAAATATGCTCAAATGCAAACTACAGTAATAGCCCAGGCGAGTTGGGCCCAATGCAGACCAAATACCATCACAAGCCGAAAAAATGTGCCAGAAATAGAAAAAAACGGCAAAACGCTATGAAGGAATGCTCTCAAGTTTCGTAGCAGCGTTGGGCAGTAATACTTTTTCATTCCATCGTTCAGCTGGGACATATTTATTTATCTTCGTCGTTCAAAGACGCAGGCTGCCATGAGCAGCAAAGGCTGACTGGCTGGCTGGCTGGCTGACTATGGTTATGGCCATTTGGAATGGTATATGGGATATTTTGGATTTGGGAAAAACGGCCTCTATCGATTTTTGCGAAATATGTAAATAAAATCATAAATTCTTGTTTGGGGATTTGGTGCCGGGTTTACTGGCTACAACGGGGATGATGATTATGGCTATGTTGGTTTATGGCCCGATTCAGGCCAAAAGAAACAACTACTGCGGCAATATAGGACTTACTTGTAATGGGCCAAACATTGCGGCCTCACCTTGGCTGGTTGTTTTCTTAGAGCGCTTTCCTCCAACTATCTGCCAACATTTATGGTTTGTTTACTGCCTTTACATCAGCAGCAGCAACAGCAATGGCATCGAAGAAAGTTATTTCCATTCTAAAAATGGTCAGTGCTTCGACGAAAATAACTGCGCCGCTTTGATTCCTTTATTTACCTTGCCTTGCATATGGCAAAAAATATGAACTTAAATATTAACAACTGCAGCAGCCTTCATTGCTGGCATCAACACAACCCACCCATTTCGATTGACCTTTTGTCGATAAGACAAAAAGGAAATATGGACACACTGAATTTGGCTGCAAAGAAAACAAACTCTCTTTGCAAACATTTAAAAATGCAAATAATGAATCTGTCGTAACAAAACAAAACCCCTCGTTTTCTTTCAGCGCTTGTCCCAAATACACCACTTGTTGGGAAAAATCGAGGGGTATTGGAGGAAGTTGGGTTCATGAGGTGTGAGAGATGAGATTTGAAAGTTGATGAACAAACAATCAGTTGAACTGGGATTTATGCTAGCTCGAATCACCCTGAAACTTTTTTGGTCAATTTCGATAAGCACCACCATCTCGGTTTACATTTGGATATAGCTCCCGTATAAACCGATCTCCCGTTGTGACTTCTTGAGCCCCTGGAAGCGATAATGTTTGTCCGATAGGGCAGATAGTGTTCTGTTATGACTTTGAACAACTTTGCCAAGTACGGTCCAAATCGGTCTATAACCTGATAAAGCTCCCATATAAGCCGCTGTCCGGATTTACCTTCTTGAGCCCCTGGAAGCCACAAATTTTGTCTTTGTCCCGAAAATCAATATATATCCCTCACAAATAGCTTTTATACAATAGGGAGCTATTCTGGGGTGGGGCGGATCCCCAAACACTTGGCTCTATATTGCCCCCCTACACTTCGAACTGATTTTGTATGCCAGATTCGTAATCTACTCCCGAATACCTTTCGTTTAAGCCCCATATCGATACGGAAGACCAATTTGTCTCTATTTTAGAAATTTTGGAGTTAGGGCGACATTCTGGGTATTTGGACCCAATTTTTAATACCATATTCGTATTCTACTCTTGAATACCTTTCATTTGAATCCCATATTGTCCCAATCTGTCCACTTTTATTTTTGGGTAGTACTTTTGGGGTAAGGGGGAGGGTCCGCCCCCTTCCGATAACAACAAATTATAAAGCCCATTTCTTCTACCCTGACCATATTCGTAATCTATTCCCGAATACCTTTCATTTGAGTCCCATATTGTCATGATCGTCAAACAAACCTGCTTGAAGGGGTTTTGGGACTGGGGCGGCCCCCAGGTACTTGTACCCTACTTTTATTGTGAAATTCGTACTCTACTCTTGAATACCTTTCATTTGAATCCCATATTGTCTCAATCTGTCCACTTTTATTTTTGGGTAGTACTTTTGGGGTAAGGGGGAGGGTCCGTGCCCCTCCCGATATCAAAAACTTATATAGCCTATGTTTCTTTCCAGACCAACCTATGTATCCCCCATATAGACCGTTCAGCCACAAAGATAATCGCTTATGCGGACTTCGTCGTGTTGCTGGTCCGAGGCAGGTTTCTGTCGTCGATCACTGAGATCATGGAAGGGTCATTGAGGAGATTGACGTCATGGGAAATTGGTTGAGGACCAACGCAAGAAAGACGGAGCTGGTGCTCCTGATGCGTAGATACAAGTTACCGCAGTTCAGACTCCGATCACACTGCGGCTGTCGAAGGAGGCGAAGTATTTTGGCATAGTCCTCGATTCGAAGCAGTGCTGGAAGAGGAATACCTAAGCCGCAAGGCACTGTGCGTTTTTATACTCCTGCAAGAGGATTTTCGGTAGAAATAAGGGGGGGTTACCCCCAACCTGATATCTTGTATACGGGATACCTATGGAGAAGAGGACTCGTACGAGGGAATTCAATAAGGTCCAGAGACTGGCCTACGTCAGGGTCACACGGGGCACTAAAATCCAC